>NC_022024.1:32556018-32571077 GCF_000317375.1 Microtus ochrogaster
TGTTTTTAAGGTCAGTGGTAGTTTTTATCTTCCCCCAAACCTGACTCCAGGGGCAGCACAGGTGCACCCAACAGAGGAAGCAGGATCAGAACGATTTGTCACGTGGCGCCTTCTTGTGTTCACCTGTTATTTCCTCTGCAGCTTGAGTAGGAAGGCGAGTGAAGGCAGATGGCTGTGTGAGATCTCATGCTTCCTTGGCCTTACTTGGCGAATGAAGCATGCTGGGTCATAGGCTCTTGATTTAAAATGAGTCATTTCAGACTGAGCCGTCTCTGTTGGCTGGAGCGTGGGCTTCTCGTGGCAAGTGGCCCCCTTAGTTTTCTTTGCTGTGTCTTGGACGTGGACTTGACGTTCACTTCATAAGAGGATTTCCTTTGCCGCCCTGGGTTCCGGGATGGTTTAGGTAAAGCTGTAGGAAAATAAAGTCATGTGTAAATGCTGCCATTTACATACCTAACGCTCACAGCGTATTGATCAGGTAGAGAGGTGAACAGGTTTGAGGCATCTTTGATTAGTTCCTTTTAACAGTGTGTGTTCGGAGAGCATCACTCTGAAGCCCTTGTCTCTCCTCTCTGGGATAAACCCATTCATTCTTTAATATCCAGTGGAAATTCTGCATATTTGTCATTCCCAGGTTTATAAAACTCCTCACATATCAAACTCTTTAGAATTTTCAGTCCCTCCTATATAGACTTTGGCTATAATGCCGTTGAAGGGAACTCAGTAAATACGTCTAGTTTGAGCCTGAACAGATAGCCTGCATAGTTCTGACTTCACACCGCCTAGGTAGGGAAACGTCATGTCTGTTTAGTGTTTGCTCTGATTCTCCAGCCTCTCTGCCTCCACACAGACATATTTGTTTATTTCTGTTGCTGCTTTTTTTTCACTGTATGTCTGTGCACAATGTGTGTGCATTGCCCCTGAAGGCCAGAAGAGGGCACCAGATCCCCAGGAACTGGAATTAGGAAGCTGTGGGTTCTGGGAACTGAGCCTGGGTCCTCCACAAGAGCAGCAGGTGCTGCTAAATACTGAGCGTCTCTCCATCCCCAAGCCTCCTTTTTCTCTGCCACATGAGCAAGAGTCTCTCTAAGGAATCAGGTGGGGGTGGGGGGTAGTGTGTGTGTGTCTGTGTCTGAAAAAGACATTTGTTTTCAGATACAACTAAGATTTATTAACCCACTGAAAAACTTAAGACGTCTGGGAATCAAGATGATCAGCGATATCTTTTTGGATTGGGAATCCTATCAGTTCAGAGCGGAAGAAATTGATGCCGTGTTTCATGGTGCAGTTTGGCCTCAGGTAAACCTTGATTTGATGTCTCTGTCCTGCCTGACACCATTGCTTCTTCCATTGTTTTTTATTCACTAAAATAGTCTGCCACCCAGACACAAATGTTGTCTGCTCTGCTTTCTTACATCAAGACTCTTATTTCTGCAGGTTGTTAGAACCCTTAGTTAGACCTAAAGATCAAAAGTCGGTTTTTAAATTCCATAGTGTTTATACTGACAGTTAGCGTGAGAATGACTGTATGCCTTAAGAAGTCTGCTCTAGCTGCCATAGCGCCACACGGGAAGGAGCTTGTGTTCATCAGCATTTCTTTTCAGGTTTCTCTGCTTGTGACCAGTTGTTATGGTAACTGGTGTATTAGCTAAGAAGACTGCGGGAGGGACTTGATTTTGAGAACAGTTTCTAGCTGTTTAAACTCAGTCATTGAATCCCCAGACAGCTGGTCCCAGTCTCTATCGTTGCTACCCTTCTCTTCCTCCATCTGTCCTTTCTGTGTGGTCTCCGCAATGGTGCTTCCTCTGTTTAGTGGTTGCTCTTGTTTCTCCTGTGCGTCTCTGTGGTTTATATGTCTTCATTTGCCATCCTAGGTCTGCAGGCTTGGATCTGAGAGTCAGTATTCACCTACTCCTCTGTTGAAGCTAATTAGTATCTGGAGCAGAAATGCAAGGTAAGAAAGAGCAGTGCTCCATTCTGGTCAGAGCTGGTCTAAGGGCCGTCCGCTGTCTAGTGGGGTACGTTTATGGGGTATATTACAGTACATAAATTCATTGTATAGTGTAAAAAGCAGGACAAACATGTACTCAGATATCTTTTCTTTCTTGTAAAAACATTCAGTATCCTCTCTTCCAGCTTTTTAGAAAATGGAAAAATAGGTTAAAATTACACCTTGCAATGTGATTGATACAAATGACAGTTGTACATAAAATGCAAGGTGGATGCCTAGGCGTGGCAGTCGATGGGTGCATTCCTGCATGTGTGATGACTGCATCGGTCATGTCATCTGAGCTGGCCGGGGAAGAAGGATGTAGATCCCACAAGGGATGACGTCACGTAACTTTCCTGTGCTCAGAAACAAATGCTCGTGTGTTCACTGATAGTCCAGTACGTCTTCTTCTCAGTTCCCTTTGAAGGGAGAATTAAAACTCCTGTCCAAATAAACACACAGCTCCTCTGTCAGGTTAAGCTTTGATATTGGTCTGTTATTTAAAATCATGGCATCGGTTTTTACAAAATTAGGGCTATGTTGTATAGTCAGTTTTTCGTTTTGTATTTCATCGTTTACCATTATGGCATGAATATTTTCTTGATATTAAACAGGCTTTTCCTAAAACCCAGAAACATCATTTTCTTCATCTGTTCATTTTACCAGTAGGGAACCTGTTGTAAGGAAAGGCCTCACTCCACTGTTTCCACATTTGATGACAAACCTGACTGTGTATCTCACCTCTGAGCATCTGTAAGCAGTGCTCTGCAGTCGTATTTGAGGAAGTTTCATGGTGCTGTGTACAGACAGGCCAAGGCTGCAGTGCAGCTCCTTCTGACTTTATTTGGTCCCTGATTCAAGGCACATCCACACTGAACACCGCTTCATGAATCCTGAAATGTCTTCCTCCTTCTTTTCTGAGAAAGCAGATAATGGGCTGGAGAGATAGCTCAGCAGTTACAAGCCCTTGCTGCTCTTTCAAAAGACTAAAGTTTGGTCACCAGAACCCTGTCCCGTGCTGGGACTCCTGCTGTTTGCTTTCATGACATAGAATCCCAGTAAACACACACACACATATAGTTGTCTGTGAAAGAATTAGTGAATAAATGTATCACAAACTACTTCATAAGAATGCTACTCTTTCCAGAAGCAAATAACAAGGGCTGGCATCGACCAGTTCCAGCGCTGTGTTCATCAGGTAAAGGCACACGGCCTGAGTTTGATCCCTTAGGACCACGTGGATGGAGGAAGGAGAGAACTGATTCGGACGAGGTGCCCTCTGGCCTTCCATGTGTCCTGCTCACACTCATGTATACACACAAAAATGAATTGGTGTGATAAAAATGTAAAGTAAAACTGCCTCTTACATAGCATCAGATGTTAAAGTTGATTTTCCCATCTATAAAGAGGTGTAGCAGTTTGCTTTGCACTAAACACTTAGAGGTGAACTGTATCTACTGTCCTTAATCTTACAAGGAAGAGCAATTGTCTCAAAACTTCAGTGAACTCAAGATAGCTAACACTTGCTATCAGATGGAGACATGTTAATTTAAAAAAAAAAATGGCAATGAGCAAGGACAGCCACTGTGATCTGGGAGCCTTGGCGCTGACTTAGCTGCACTGGTTCTAATCATGACGTACACCTTTGTCTCAGTGTCCCCCATGCTCCCTGTTTCTTCCTTTGCGCCTTCTCAGTGCCACAAGTCCCTGTCTTCACACCTGGCTTGTATTCTCCCTCTGTAGTTAACCCACCTAAAATTCTCAAAGAGCAGAGACCGTTTCTCCTGCACGGTTCCTCCTCTTCACACTGCCAAGTATGTTAAAATATTTGAACTCTTTCCAGTGATAAAGAATTGATGAAGTTATCTACCCGTGTTTTCTTTTCCTGTAAATTATTTGATATATTTCTATGTGCAGAATATTCTAATTTTTTCTATGAGTGTTTTATTATTAGGATGGCTTCATCCTCTCCAAGTGATTGTGTTCTCTGAGTTCTGTATGTCTACAAACAGCCCCTCATGCTGTAGTACATTGATCTAATGAGTTTCTAGACATTTCGTTTTAGAAACCTTATTACTGAGTATGGAACTTTTTTTTTTTTTTTGGTTGAGACAGGGTTTCTCTGTAGCTTTGGAGCCTGTCCTGGAACTAGCTCTTGTAGACCAGGCTGGCCTCGAACTCACAGAGATCCACCTGCCTCTGCCTCCCGAGTGCTGGGGTTAAAGGCATACGGAACTTTCATATGATCCTTTAGAAAATGCTTAAGACCGGAAGTCCAGCAGTGACTCAAGTCTCAGCTCTGCCTCTGTGTGTGGTAGCTCAGTGGCTTTAGTAGGTCTACCTTTCATCCGTGATGTACAATGATGGACCTCACAGAGATGTCATGAAGTCTAAATAAATATATATAATCTAAGTAATGTTTATAGAGTGCTTAGAATCAGCCATTGAGTTCTGAATTTTAAAGTACTTTCTCTTCATTTATGCGTTAAAATCACGTGGAAACTCTTATGGAGTGTTTTAGACATAAACATACTGAGAAATGAGGTGCTTATCACAGGGTCTTTCCCCTTACAGATACTTCCCTCTTCTGGCTAAACAGAGACCCGGACACCCAGAATGCGATGTCCTGACCAACGTCTTTGCCGTTCTCTCAGCAAAGAATCTGTCCGATGCCACAGCAAGCATCGTAATGGACATAGTCGATGACCTCCTCAACCTTCCAGATTTCGAGCCCACAGAAACAGTACCGAGCTTGCCGGTGACTGGCTGTGTGTATGCCGAGGTGGCTGACGACACAGGTGCGTGCGCTGCACAGAGCGGGTGACTCATAGACATCAGCGGTAGCTGTGGCCCCAGAACAGAGTCAGCTGGTCTGGAAAATGCCTTGTTTCAGAGCCGTGTGTAATCTGAAATTCATTGCACGGGTAGGAACGTGGATGATTGCTACCCAGGAAGTTCTTAGCCGTCCTCCAGGAAACTGGGAAATACTTTGCACTGTTGCATCCAGATTCTTCCTGTCACGGTACCCCAACAGTTCCTGGATTTACGGACCCTAAGGTCTTTTATGAATTTGTAATTTAAAAGCCAGGCGGTGGTGGCGCACGCCTTTAATCCCATCACTTGGGAGGCAGAGGCAGGGAGGATCTCTGCGAGTTTAAGGCCAGCCTGGTCTAAAGAGCCAGGAGTACACAGAGAAATCCTGCCTCAAAAAAAACAAATATAAAATATATGAATGAATAATTGATTAAATAAATACATTTCTGATTAAGCTACTGGTGTCTCTCTTTTAAGGAAGAGAATGTTATTTAATGATTAGAGTTGAAATTTAAATGCTCATTAATAGTTGAATACTTTCCTTGTCTGACAAAAGGTTAATTTAAACAATCCCTGTTTCAGAGCCTCTCACTGTGGGAGGGAGATTGATTCTGCCCCACGTGCCTGCAATTCTTCAGTACCTCAGCAAAACCACAATCAGTGCAGAGAAGGTGAAGAAGAAAAAGAACAGGGCACAAGTCAGTAAGGAACTCGGCATTCTTTCCAAGTGAGTGACTGTTTGTCGTTAACGGTGAAGATTAACATTCGGTGGTTTAAAGTTTCTAAAACTTTTATCTTGTTTGTCAGTTAACAATTTTGAACAAATTACGGAAAAGGAGTCTTCTAAACTGTCACCTGTAAGATGCTGGGTTTAAGCCAGAGTCAGATTAAAGATTTGCTGGTTCCTCCTTTGCATAGCTGCTTAATTAGACTCTCAGGTTTTGTTAGATCACTGAAAAATACTAGAAAGAACTCAAGCCTGTTTTTAAAAAAAAAAAGTCTTTGGCAGTAAAATTAATAGTATATAATCAGTTTCTATAAAGGTAAAGTTAGTAAAAAAAAATGATTTTATCTTAAATTTTGATATAAGCATTATGAAACATTGACAACCGTTAATATTACTTTCCACAACATAAAGTGATAAACTGGGATCTGTTAGAAGCTGGAACGTTTTATGTACGTTTCTAAGTTTCTGTAAGTGATCGCTAAGTTTTGTCCCGACTTATGGGTGCGGTAGTGGAAAGATGATGAACCCTTACGCTCCAGAAAGGCCAGAGACACAGACCCGCTGATGCTTCCCAACACACTACAGCCTCTCCTCTGGGTCTCAGTTTCTCTCTATACAACATGGGGCTGAACAATTCCTCTGTCGTGATGCTGCCAATGGAATTACATCGGAATATTGTGTGTAAAACCTTTAGTGGGTCAATTCCTTGCAAAATAAGGAAGCATGAATTGCCTGATGACAGCCCTGACATCAGGAGCCACCTAGACAGCCAGATACGGTGAAACGATGGAGAGTGCTCGCTGCGCAGCTGACGGTGGTCTGCGGCCTGGCGCTCAGAGCCTTCTTCCCACATCTTCCTCACCTGTCCATTGTCTTCTTTAGGATCAGCAAGTTCATGAAGGACAGAGAGCAGAGCTCTCTCCTCGTCACTCTTCTCCTTCCCTTCCTCCTCCACGGCAATGTTGCACAGGTACAGTTCATAGCTGTTACTGTGTCTTCAGAGGGTGCTATCCCATTAGGCGTCTTTGTTTATAGGTGATCTTGTTGGTTGATCTCTGATACATTTGATCCAAAAAAACTTAAGACTGTATAGAAGTCCGGCATTTGAAATACGGGGGGTGGGGGTTGGGCTAGAGTAGATGGGAGACAAGGCGTCACCGGACACCGCAGATATAAGCCCGCAAATCTTTAGACAGCCAGAAGCGTTTGTTTTCCTCGGTGAGCTTATGCTGTTGGCTATTCTGTGATTCATGAACTGGAGAGACAGTGCTTCAAACTCCTGTCCATCCTCATTAGAATTGAAGGAAGAAACCGTAACTAGATTTTGTGTTAAAATGCTAATTTTTTTAAATGCCGTGAAATAATTTTTTTTCCAATATTTGTACCTGTTTCCTTCACTATCATAAAATATAAACTGAGCTGGGTGTGGTGGTGCACACCTGTAATCCCAGCACGGAGGAGGCAGAGGCGGTATTGTTCCAAGTATCAAAACCAGATCTTAAATAAGTAACACTTGTACATGTGAATGCGTGTGCGTGCCTGTAGTGTTGTAGGAATAAGTAACACTTGTACATGTGAATGCGTGTGCGTGCCTGTAGTGTTGTAGGAATAAGTAACACTTGTACATGTGAATGCGTGTGCGTGCCTGTAATGTTGTATGAAGCACTGAAATGCGGTTTCTCCTGATTCTCAGGATACAGAGCTTGACATCCTGGTGACAGTGCAGAACTTGTTACAGCATTGTCTGAACCCCACCAGCTTCTTCAAACCTCTGGCCAAACTCTTCTCAGTTATTCAGAACAAGTTGTCAAGACAGTTGCTGTGCACTGTTTTCCAGGTATGGAGTAGGCATCTGTGATCCCAAACTGCCCTTTCTTTCTGTCCCATAAAACTCTGGAGCTAGCCACCTTTGATCCAGTACGGTGTATGTGCAGTTGAATGGTATGGGGAGAGGCGGTTAGAGCAGAAAGGCTATGGTTTTATCCATAAATAATTATGCTCATAGCCAGGAATGCTCCCGCAAACCTGCAGTCCCAGTATCTGGGAGGGTAAGGCCAACCTGGGCTATGCACTAAGCAACTCCCTCATCAACTCCAAAAATAAACACATTGCCCTTTCTTTTCAGAGTCTATCTGATTTTGAAAGTGGACTAAAATATGTTACAGACATTGTAAAGGTAAGAGAGAAATCTAATTCCTTTTGACTTCAAAAGTATTGTCATTTTGGTTTATTAACCCTAATATTTATCCCTCTATATGATTTTCCCATTATATCTTGTAGCTTAATGCCTTTGATAAAAGGCATCTCGATGACATCAACTTTGATGTGCGATTCTCAGCGTTCCAGACCATCACCTCTACCGTAAAGGAAATGCAGACGGTGGATGCCGACTACCTAGTCCCTGTGATGCATAACTGTTTCTATAACATGGAGGTGCGTGTTCGCGGCTCACGCTCAGACTGTTTTGTTATACGCCACTAAATACAGTGACCTAATTCCTGAATTTATTTTAGAAAGAGGACAGGCATTTTTTAGGGCTGATTTTTGTTTTGTGAAGCACTTTCTGCTACTCTCATGATTTGAAAGATGAAAATGATGGTAAACACACGGAAGCACTTGGGCAAACATCAAGCATACATTGCCCTAGCATGGCGGCACCCTTCCACAGTCTCACTGCTGCGGAGGCAGGATAGAAGGGTCATGGGTTTGATGCCAGCCTGGTCTACAGAGCGGGACCCTGTCTTTGTTGGTTTGTGTTTTGGTTTGGTGAGTGTGTTTACAGACAGGGTCTCACTGCAGTCCTGTCTGAACGGGAACTCTGTGTAGACCAGGTGGACCTCAGACTCACGATCTTCCTGCCTCCACCTCCAGCATCCCCTACCACCGTGCACACCACAGCTGGCCCTGTCTTAAAGACAAGCGAGTGTTGACCTAGAGCTGTAGGGAGGGAACGGCAGTGATGAAACCCTTCGGAGAGGAGATGTCAACCATGGTTGCACAGCCTTCATATTCTAAAACCCATCAGGGGCCAGCACGGGGGCTCAACAGGTAAAGGCATTTGCCAGTCAAGACTGATGACCTGAGTTCAGTCCCCAGAACACATGTGAAAAGCCGGATGGAAGGCGAGACGGGGAGGGAACGGACTGGAAAATCCCCAAAGCTTGAAAGCTGGCTAGCCTGGAGTACTCAGAGCCGTAAAAACCCTGCCTGGTGACCAGGGTGGAAGGCAAGAACGGACTCCTAAAGCTGGTTCTCTGCCTCCTCCACAGTGGTGCTGGGGCGTGTGCCTGTTCTCACACACACACACACACACACGCACACGCGCTCACACAATTAATAGAAAACTGTTAACTGTATACTTTAATAAAAGGGTGAATTTTATGGCATTTCACTATGCTTAGTTTTAGGTTAACTGTTACTTGTTTGTCTGCTTTTATTGAAGATTTACAAGAAATAAAGGGTATTTACATTAAGTGCCGTATTACTCAATGGAATTAAATCTCAAACGAGAAAATGAAGCCATGACTGTTAAGCAGCTGTGGGGCGTTTACACTCTGTGATGCTCAGAAACTCATCTGGGATGTGAGCAAGGGAGTTTACACTCTGTGATGCTCAGAAGTTCATCTGGGATGTGAGCAAGAGAGTTTCTATTTAGGGCTTATTTCTTCAGATAGCATGCCAAATTTCAACATAAGGAGTCTGAAACTGCCTGCTAGCTGAATTGGGAAAACCTTCTCTGAACTAAGTTCTTTTTTATTTTTTTGGAGGTGTGGGTTTGAGATAGGGTTTCTCTGTGTAACCCTGTCTGTCCTGGAACTCGCTCTGTAGACCAGGCTGGCTACAAGTGCTGGGATAAAGGCGTGTGCACCAGTACTACCCAAATGCAGGGATTTCTTAGTAGGGTTTTGCAGGTAGGTTTTGTAGGAGAATATTATTCTATGTCGTATTACTAGATAACAGTTACTAATTCTCGTTTTCAGGTAGGAGACATGTCTCTCAGTGACAATGCCAGCATGTGCCTGACAAGCATCATCCAGAGGCTGGCTGCTTTGAACGTCACAGAGAAAGAGTATAAAGAGATCATTCACCGGACCCTCCTGGAGAGACTGAGGAAAGGGTTGAAGAGCCAGACAGAGGTACGAAGCTTTATCTGTTAATTAGTGCTGTCTACAGGTGTTTTCCCTCTTCTGCTGTTGGAGGGCAGTCGGGTTTAGTATAAATAATAACAGTTGCCAGGCCTGTTGAGGAGGAGGGAGTTCAAGGAAATGATTTACTTAAAATATGAATAACTTTTTCGTCTACCTTATCTCATCTACTGGCAAACGGATACATTTAAAATACTTTTTCTCCCCTTGGTGTTTGCAGAGCGTTCGGCATGATTATACCGTGATCCTCTCCTGTTTGATTCAAACTTTCCCCAATCAACTGGAATTCAAGGACCTGGTGCAGCTCACTCATCGCCACGACCCGGAAATGGACTTCTTCGAGAACATGAAGCACATTCAGGTTGGCGCGGCTGTTTCTCCTGCCTTCAGAGTACACCCCAGACAGCTCTGCCTTCTGGGGAAGGTGTCTGGGGTGTCCCGGGGTATCCAGGTTCCTTCCCTGGTCTGCATGGCCATCGCCCAAATGTGCATATGAGATAGATGACCATCTCGTGAGGCCATCATCAAACGCAGATCACAACAGTGTCCACTTTCTCCTGTTTTCCTAAGTGTTCGGGTCCATTTTACGTGTGGGTTGCATTTCTGTAAACAGATCAACACCCGGGTGTTTGCTGACCTAGTCCATGAGCAGAGTGTCTGCCTTTACACTTTCCATGGAAAAAGCGCATGGAGCTGAGGTGCAGGTGGTTTTAGGAGAGTGTGCAGTAGCCATTGTACGTGTCTTCTAATTCTCTAGATCCACAGACGAGCAAGAGCCTTGAAGAAACTGGCCAAACAACTGCTGGATGGGCAGGTTGTGCTGTCTTCCAAATCTCTTCAGAATTACATCATGCCTTATGCCATGACTCCAATATTTGATGAGAAAATGCTCAAGGTAAGCATTTAGGTCTCGGGAGTATACCATTGGTAACCACATTAATGTATTGTCAGAATTAGATTGAAATGGAAGTAGTTCAGATTCTTTAGAGCCTCTGCTGGCACGGGGTAAATGCTGTGGAAATGGTAAATACATTTTTATTTTGTTATTTGTGCGCACGGGCCAACCCTCCACACTAAAAACGAAACCCCTTCCTAGACATGTCTAGATGTCTAAAATGAGAAAGGATCTCACTGTGTGCCCCACATTGACCTTGAACTCTCAATTACCCAGTCTCAGCTTCCCCAGTTGCTGCCTTACCTGTGTGGTTTTCTTGTTGGTTGGTTGGTTTTCTTGTTGGTTGGTTTGTAGACCAAGTCTCACTCTGTACCCGAGCTGTCCTTGAATTCATTGTGTAGGAGAGGCTGGTGGCGTTGGTGCTTTGTTTTTTTGGTTGTTTTTTTATTGTTGTTGTTTTTGTTGTTCTTTACTATTCGTGGGGCCCACCATTCAGCTCCCAAATAAATCACACACAGAGTCCTATTCTTATTTATAAACGCCTGACCTTAGCTTGGCTTATTTCTTGACAGCTTTTCTTAAATTATCCCATCTACCTTTTGCCTCTGGACTTTTCCTGTTCTTACTTCTGTGTGTCTTACTTTCACTCTTCCTTTGTGACTGACTGGGTGGCTGGACCCTTCTTTTCTCGCTCCTCAATCTCTCTTGCTTCCTGATCCTCCTTTTTCTCCTTCTGTTTATCCTCTCTGCCTGCCAGCCTCTCCTGTCCTTTCCCCTGCCTCGCTCTTGGCCATGCATCTCTTTATTAGGACCATCAGGTGTTTTAGACAGCACAGTAACGCAGCTTCAAACAAATGCAGCATAAAAGAACGCAACACAACTTTGCATCACTAGAAAAATGTTCCACAGCAGAAACACATGTAACACACCGTCAACTAATATTCCACAACAGGCTGCCTCAATTGCATAGAGATGGAGCTGCTGCAGACTCGCACTTGCTGGGTCTGTGGCTCCTTCCATCCTTCTCTCTGCATTCTTGAGGGCGGGGTGGTTCCCTGTAACCCAGTCTGGCCTTGAATATACAACTCTCCCTCCCTAGTAGCAGGACTGTGGTCATGGACCACCACACCTAGCCTTAAAAGGTTCTTTAAATCCCAGTTTTAATTAAAGTCAGTAAGAACAATCAACCCAAGTGTCTAAAGGCACTGACATGTGAGCAGACCCAGCTGGAGAGGATCTGCCTAGGTTTCTTTGGTGTTGGCACAGTGTCTCTTAGAACCTTCACCTTCAAACGTCCTTGTGACTTCCAGGCTGTTTCTCAGGGCCCTGTTGTATGTCCAGTCTGTCTGTCCATCCCCAAGAGCGAGCTTTAGACAGTTTACACTTCTCATGTTTGTTAATAAGGTTGGGTTGAGATCTACAATCTTGTTACTTATTTTTCATTTTCCTTCCTTTAGTTGATCCTGATATTTGTGATTTTGTTTTCCTCTATTGCCTTATTGATTACAAAAGTAGTTTTGTCACCCGCTTTTAACCTGTTTTAGCTGTAAAATACACAGTAAATATTTTTACTGCTTTATAAACTGCCAGTTGTCTTCTGAAAAGGTCCAGTAGGGGAGACTTCTTTTCTAACTGCTTGCATGTGTATGATTGCTGGTGTTCCTCACTCTGCCATGTCTGTTCGCATGTTCATGCCTTGGCGTCTTTTTCATTTGGCGCTAGAGAGAGGGCTAAGGATCCATCCTTAGCTGAGCCCTGCCGACGGTCTCTCCTTACTTGTGTATACTGATTAGTGTCCGTTCAAATCAGAGAGCCTCTCTTCAAGCAGCCCTCTCGCCAGCCGTACAGTGGCCTACTACTCCCTGGAGACTGCAGCTGCCATGTGCAGCCTGCCTCTGTAACTCGGAGACCAGCAGGCTCTTCTGGAGTTCTATACAGGAACCCCACAGTCTCTGCATACGGGGAATTCAGGTCATGGAAACACTCACTCCTACCCTTCCTCTTGGGGAGCACTGTGGTCTTGCTGGATCTTACATCCATCCAGAGTGTGACAACTGGGTTTATTTCTGACCACTTCTAGTTTAAGAGCAATAGTGTGTAGGTTTGGACCTTGGGCACAGCTTTTTTTTTTTCACACAAAGAATTCAGAGTATATTAATATTAATGAATATTAAAGAATTTAAAGATGTTGATGCCATCCTTTGCAGGGATTGGGGTAGGAAAGGGTAAGTCTGATTTATTTGTCAATCACCCAGTGTCCAAATCGGTCCTCTATGACAGCGGCTGGTGAACTGGCCTGTGGAAGAACAGGTAGTCTCTTTCCTTGTGTAATTCCCGGCGGCTTGCGCCCTGTGGAGTTCACCTAATAACCTCGTGTTTTATTAGCGATTGCTTGTGCATTGGTGCTCTGGTTTGTGTTACAGCACGAGAACATAACCATTGCCGCCACGGAAGTCATCGGCGCTGTCTGCAGACACCTGGCGTGGCCGGCGTACGTGTATTACCTGAAACACTTCATTCACGTCCTGCAGTCAGGCCAGGTCAACCAGAAGCTGGGCGTCAGGTACAGTCAGTTGTGTTGTCTTTGACACAGAACCTGGGCTTTGCTTCCCGGATGGGTCTTTGTGAGATGGCCATGTATACTTGCTGTCTGAATGTGGTTACTGCAGTGCTTGCTAGTGTCAAGTTCAGGTCTTCTCTCCCTTCATAGATGATGTTGCTAATCAGAGGGCCTCTATCTTTCTTGACAGCTTGCTGGTGATAGTGTTGGAAGCCTTCCATTTTGACTACAAATCTTTTGAAGAGCAAATGGGAAATGTTACCAGTGAAGAAAGTACGTTTGAAACTTTGTTAAATTTGATTCTTACTCTATTCATGGGTAACTTGTTGGCAAAATGCACTGCTTTTTCTTCTCTTTGTAGTAAGGAGCAGTTACTGAGTCAGAGAGAAACGGAACTAAAGGAATGGCTTCTTCTTATGACATCTTAGTTGCCTGTGCAGGAGGCACGTCTGAGTTGTATAATGTAAACTTCTGGGGCACTGTTTATTTCCCTAGAGGTCTGACTCCCTGTGTGTGGCGGTCTGTCTATGAGTACCTCAGTGAGATCCTGGGCCCAGACAGAACATGACTTCTCTGCCTCAGGACAGCTCTTCCTCCTTCTCTTTCCTCCGCAGCAGCCTGCTCTGTCATTAGATTGCAACAGCATCAAAGCATGCCCGTCACATTGAGACACAGCCAGACCCTTGACCTCCTGGTTATCCATCTTCCCAAAGTAGTCTGAATCACTGGACCTAGCCAAGGTGGAGGGGAGGGACTTCCATCCAGGTTGAGGATGAAGAGCATCTTTGACTTACAGTCCTTTATGATGCTGAGCTCAGAGTTCTTCATTTTCTGGTTCCTGATTCCATATGTTAGTTTGTTTAACAAGCCAAGTGTGGTGGCACAATCTGTAGTCGCAGCGCTCGGGAAGCAGAGGCAGGCAGATCTCAGAGTTCGAGGCCAGCCTGGTCTACAAAAACAAAAAATGCTCAACAACAATGAAATGCTAATGAAGGCAGTTTTTTGAGCAGAGGGGCAGTATGTTGTCATCCTGACAGGCACCTGTCACCCCATCAGTTACCTGGATTTTCACAGGAGAAGCTGAGCTCCAGCCACATAAGACAACCAAGTATTACAGCTGGTGAATGACAGAGAGAGGACATCACGGCCATCTTTTTTAATAGTTGGTGGAATAACAAGCACGTTTAGACAGTTACAGAATTTACTTCATTTAGCCGGGCGGTGGTGGCGCACGCCTGTAATCCCAGCACTTGGGAGGCAGAGGCAGGCGGATCTCTGTGAGTTCGAGGCCAGCCTGGTCTACCAAGGGAGTTCCAGGACAGGCTCCAAAGCTACAGAGAAACCCTGTCTCGAAAAACCAAAAAAAAAAAGAATTTACTTCATTTAATTCTCAGAGGAGTTTTGCAAGTTGAGTGCCTCTTCCCACTCCCTGGTGCAGAGTGGATCGCGCACAGGGAGTAAGGTGACTCACAGAGATGTGTTAACAGGGTCACAACTGCTGCTTCCCAGTACTTCACTGAGGCAAGCTAAATCCCCAGAGGGGAAGTCTCTACATGAGAGCCAACAGCTGGGCCGGTCTTGTCCACTGCTTAGGAAACTTTTTTTTTTTTTTATGATTAAAATGTAGGCTTTATTGCTTAACTTCCTTCCCCTCCAAGTTCTTAATATATACTTAATATCTGAGTGCGTTTTGTCCAAAAAAGTTGCCAGAGAGCATTTTCCTTTCTTTCCCTCCCTCCCTCCTTTTAGGAAACCTTCTGTTGGCTAAGAATCCTGATCCCAGCGTGCTCCCCACCCCGCCCTGCCCGACTGTTCTCAAATGACCCGTCCTGGCCAGGCCACATACTTTTATAATTGTCTGTTTCCTTGTCTCTGTTCCTCATCAGACTCTAGACTGTGAGAAAGTGAAACCCGCAGCCTCTCGCTCC
>NC_022024.1:32571247-32585872 GCF_000317375.1 Microtus ochrogaster
GCTGTTCTCCTACCTGCTTCTCCGCTGTTCTCCTACCTGCTTCTCCGCTGTTCTCCTACCTGCTTCTCCGCTGTTCCCCTACCTGCCTGTCTTGGAGATCAGTATTCACTAGTGGGTGACAGTTATTCATAGAAAGGGCAGCTTCTCAGAGCTGCACGGCTTCGTCTTCATTGTCGGCATCATGGTCACCTCCTCTTCCTCTTTTCACCTCCACTGCCTCTTTATTTTGAGACAGGGTCTGGCCAGTAGCTCACCTGGCCTCAAACTTTTTAATCGTCCTTTCTTGACCTTGAGTGCTAAGGTTCTGGTTAAGATTGTAGACAGGTATAAACCCTTACCCGACTGTGACATTTCTTTATTTAGTTAAAGGGGACTTTTGTTACAGACACAGTTGAGATGGCTGAGGTACTGGAACATGAAGACACGGAATCGGAGCCTATGGATGAGGAAGAGAAGGAACAAGCCTGTAAGAGTTCGTCGGACGGCAAGGAGCCGCTGGAAGCCCCCGAGGCAGCTGATTCTGGTGGAACAGCAGCTATGGAACAAGAGTGCATCCCAAAGTCTGTTTCTTTCCTTCCTCGGAATAAGGAAGAGTTGGAAAGAACAATTAAAACCATCCAAGGAGCCATAACTGGGGATATCCTCCCCAGGCTGCACAAGTGCCTGGCATCTGCGGTAAGGACTGCTCCAGCATCTCCTGCTGCAGCCAGGATCGAGTCAGGGGCAAAGGAGACAGTCAGATGTAGGGTACAGTGCTGGCAGGCCTTCGTGGGCCTTAGTGTTTGAATTTCCCCAAACTCTTAATTCTTACAGACCAAAAGGGAGGAAGAGCACAAGCTGGTCAAGTCGAAGGTCGTGAATGAGGAGGAAGTAGTCCGGGTCCCCCTGGCCTTTGCCATGGTTAAGCTGATGCGGTCCCTCCCCCAGGAGGTCATGGAGGCAAATCTGCCCAGGTATGTCATATGACAGGTAAAAGTTCAGAGAGACTCAGAATTTACTCCTTTTTCCCTGGCTTTTAATTCCTTTCCTCAGAAAGAGAAACGCTGCCATGGTTTGCTGTAGCTCAAGTCCTAACGGATGGGTGTGTTTCTATGTTTCTGTCTCTTGGTTATGTTTTGCCTTTGCATTTTCTAGTGTTTTGCTGAAAGTGTGCGTCCTGCTCAAGAACAGAGCCCAGGAAGTCAGGGACATTGCACGCAGTACTCTCACCAAAATAATCGAAGATCTGGGCGTGCACTTCCTGCAGTATGTTCTCAAAGAGTTACAGACGACCCTTGTCCGTGGGTACCAGGTAAGTGTGGCATTTCATATCACACAAGTCAGTACTTCAAGCCTGTCTTCAGTAAAGCTGACTGAGCGAGGGACTGGAGGGATGGCTCAGAGGTTAAGAGCACTGACTTCCTCCAGAGGTCCTGAGTTCAATTCCCAGCAACCACATGGTGACTCACAACCGTCTGTAATGAGATCTGGTGCCTTCTTCTGGCCTGCAGGGACACAAGCAGATAGAACAGTGTATACATAATAAATAATTTTAAAAAAAAAAAGCTGATTGAGCAAGCAGGCACCATCATTCACGTTTCTAGTCACAGCTGAGTTTGGTGTAAGGAAACTGTTCTAAGTAAAATTCAGTATTCCTTCTTTCTGTGGCTTTTTCTGCTAGCATGCTAAGATCATACGTATAGGTAGAGATCGGCGTATGTGTTTTAACAGTGTATGAGGAGCAGGTGAAACCACCTCGTAGGTCTCCTCCTCCTGTATTAGCGCTGCTTTTGTCTTTGAGGATTGGGAACTTCACACGGTAAGGTAACTTGGTTTTCAGTAGTCGAATACATCGGAAAAAGCCAGAGGCGGGAAGTAGTTCCACCCTAGATGGTCACGTTGCTTCTTTGTTCTTTGGCCGTGTCTGCTAATGCTCCTTCAACCTGAAGGACTCCCTTTAACAATCGCGTGGAGTGTGGGGCTGAAGGTAGTGGGGGTCTCGCTTCCTTTCTTCTGGGAGGCCTTTATCTCAGCTTCATTCCTGAAAAAGGAATCCCTCCTGAATATGGAATTCTACCATTTTAAAAGCATTGCACCACTCTTTGTGCTGAGCTGTTCTATTTGCTCTTCCAAGTAACACGCTCTTCTTCGGCTGCTTTAAAGACTGTTCTGTTTCTCAGCAGTTTGAGTATATCTCTGAGTGCTCTTTCCTTCACCAGTCCCGTCCCTGCGGCACCTAAGCACACCGGTTGTTTCTGCACACACTGTATTTTATACAAAACTGTCCTGTCAGAGGGCCTTAAGTGGTGACCTGTGGTAGCATGTCTCAACTGCTCTGAGCAGTAACTAACACAAGGACCCTTGGGTTATGGCCAGCACCCTCATAGCCATTTCCATTCTGACAGTGTCTCTCGTCTTAGGTCCACGTGCTCACTTTCACTGTTTACACATTGCTGCAAGGCCTCACCAGCAAGCTGCAAGTTGGGGACTTAGACCCCTGTCTACCAATAATGACTGAGGTAAGATTCGCAGGATGCAGTTCTGCTTTCCCTAAGTGGGAAGTGGTCATTTTAGCAGTTCACAAGTAAGAAATAAAAATAGACTGTCAAAATGGAAATAGAATGCAAGGTTTCACTCATTGTTGGGTGCTTAGTATGTAGAAGGGGCCCCCCCAGGTTTAAACCTCAATACACATGCACACACGTGCGCAAACACACGCACACACGCATGGAATTTACTGTCTGTGTGTTTTAGATTAATGAAAGTTGGAAAAGCTACGCCTTCATTGCGATGGGCATTCTATTGTTGCTAGTGTATAAGTTGGTTTAACCTTCTTCAAAATGTTGGCATTTCATGTCAACAGCATTTGAAATAAACAAAAATTTCCAGTTATCTCCAGTAATCCAGGTTAAAGGAGTAATCAAAGATACATCATGGATTTGTTGGAAAAGCTAAAAGTACCTTCAATCAGAGCTTTATAATATTAAAAAAGTAATGCTTAACTTAAAGTTAGATGGTTTTAAATGATTTGGGAGGTAGGATTAGCAATATAATAAACGACACGACAATTTTAGAATGTAGGCTCTAATTTTTGAGTCTCAATTTCAAAATTTATGTTCTTTGCAATGATTAAGTTGCAAATCTGAGGCTTTCTGGACCTCAGCTTGTTGCTCTGGGTTGGTTCTTGTGTTTCTGAACTGGTTTCTAAAGTGCATTGAAAATGTGTGTGCCCTAGCAAAAGCTCTCTTCCTCCCATTTCAGGCCATCCAGTCTAGCTCTGATGGGGTCCTGCAGAGGGCGCACTGCCCAGACTTCTTGTGTGGGCCTGCCTTGCTGAGTGCTCATTTCTGCCACTTGTCCTTCCTTCCTTCCAAAGATTTTTAACCACGAATTGTTCGGTGCCCTGGCGGAAGAGAAGGAGGTAAAGCAGATTCTGTCCAAAGTCATGGAGGCGCGGAGGAGCAAGAGTTATGATTCTTACGAAATCCTGGGCAAGTTTGTCGGAAAAGATCAGGTCACAAAACTTATTCTCCCATTAAAAGAGGTAAGGAGTGAGATCCAGGAATGCCGAATATTCTGTCTGAGCTCCCGAAAGAGTCTTTCAGGGCAAACACTGTCCATGATTCCCCTGGGTTGCCTTTGCGCTTGACAGACAAGTCCCGTGAGTTTCAGCCTTGACTTAGGTGCTATGATCAGCCAATCGGTGTCCTTGATAGGGAAAAGATGTCAAAGGAAAGGCAGTAAGAGTTGGAGAGTGAACGAATTTTACCTCTGTGTCTTTGGACTTAAAACAACTCCCATATCGCCAAGCAGAAGAATGCTGCCATTAAATATTTTAAACATGGGGGCTGGGAAGATGATTCAGTGTTTACGAACACTATCTGCTCTTCCAGAAGACATAGGTTCAATTCCCAGCTCCCACAGGGCAGCCTTCTATAACTACAGTTCAAGGGATCTGACACCTTCTGGCCTCTAAGGTCACTGGGAGCGCACAAGTATGCATGCAGGCCAAACACTCACACACATAACTAAAAAGAAATAGAAATGTTCTAAGCACTGTTGCAGGTAGAAAATTGAGACTGGAGGGGTAGGAAGAAACATGGTTACAGAGACTCGGGATTTAGTTCTAGACCACTCTGCTCTTCAGTTGCTTTCCGCTGTCTCTTTTTGCCCCAGAGAGAACGGGGGCTCTAACGTACCCCCTTTCTTACTGTTTGCCGTGCCCGTGTAAGTGATAGCAGCCGCGATGTTACTGGTTCACTTTCTTACAGCTTTATGTAATAAACTAGAGCCGACCGCCATGTAGCGGGTTACTCTTATCTCCAGATGTCTTGGTGGTAGGTAGCTGTCACCAGAGTGCACTTCATTTTATCTGGTGCTGACCTAAGGATGTTGGCTGTATTTTGAGATGGAAAGGACTCATGCAATGAAAGGCTGAGTGTTTTCCTGAGGTGATGATGATCCCAAGTTCCCATCAAGCCTTTCCGAGTTTTTCCTAAAACCTGGCCATCCCAGTCCTTAATTCACATGGTTCCTTTTAAATAGCAACTGTGCGTTTTATTGATTGGGGGGGGTGTGTGGGTGCTCGTGCACACACCTGCCATTCACCCCCATTAGTGCACTTCGCAGATACCTACAGCACTGTGCCCTGAGCCTCACCAGCAGGAATCCATGAGCACAGATGCCAGTCACAGTGATCGTCTCTAGAGCAGAGGCTGCCAGAAAAGCACAGCTCTCCCCTCAAAGGATTGTGAGATTTGATGTTCTTCATTATTCTGAAGCTGTAAATGAGTGACCATGAATTCACATTGCCTCAAATACCATGTTCCAACATGGCAACAGATTTATGAAGTTATAGTCAAAGAAGAAGCAAAGTAATCAAGACTTTTTAAAAATAGCTTGTAGGTCAGATGGTGGTGGTGCACACCTTTAATGCCAGCACTCAGGAGGAAGGTACAGGTGGGGCAGCCTGAGCCACAGAGTGAGTTCCGGGACTGCCAGGGCTACACAGAGAAACTCTGTCTCAAGAAAACATACATAGATGAATGAATGACAGAAATACGCTGTGGAAACACTGGGTAGGTCAGTTACAATAAAGCAGAGAGCCCCTGCAGTAGCCACTGTGTTATCTGTTTGGTGGAAGCTGGCACTCTGTCCTACGTTCCCCTAAGGGATTGTAACAGTAGCCACAAGGGTATGAGGTCAAGTACGGGGGTGCACGGTAATGGCCGTTTGTGGGCTAGAGACAGCCTGAGATAATTTGTTATCTCAGCCTGTAACAGTCAGGCTCTCCACAACCACTGGGGAGTTAGTTGTTCCTTGTAGATGGTTTTCTTTTGGAGACTTCAGTTCACAGGGTTGTGACCAACTTGTTTTATATGGGGTGTCTGTTTGAAGATGTGGTGCTGTACAGTCTTTAGTTAGAAAAGAGCATACTGGGAAGCCAATACGTGAAAGAGCCATTGCGGCCAATGAGAGCATGGCTCCGCCCATCAGCACACGCCCTTCTGTTTGCTAATTTAGATCCTGCAAAACACCACAAGTTTAAAACTTGCCCGGAAAGTTCACGAAACCTTACGCCGGATTATAGCAGGATTAATTGTGAATCCAGATATGACAGCAGAGTCTCTTCTCCTGCTCAGCTACGGTCTGGTCAGTGAAAACCTGCCGCTGCTAACGGAAAAGGAAAAGTAAGTTACCAGGGAGCCACTTCAGTCACTGTCTCTGAAGTGCATTAATTTAATCTGCTGTAATGTGAAACAAAAGTTTAACCGAGCACATCAGTGGATGCCTGACATCCCAATACTCAGGAGGCAGAGGCAGAAGAGTTGAAAATTTGATACAGCCTAGCTTAGACAGCAAAATTCTTAGCTTTGTGCTGTTTGGGCTGAGAACCTTCCAAGTGGTAATTTCAACATACTGTTTTTGTCATGTGTAGTGGTGCATGTCTTTAACCCAATACTTGGGAAGCAGAGGCAGCGGAGTCTCTGAATTCAAGGACAGCCAAGGCTACATAGACCCTGTCTCAGAATATAAAAAATAAAATAAAGTTTTTGAAAGATTGTTTTTCTCTTAATGAGGTGGTTTAAAAGACAGTAGCCAGTTATTTTCATATAATTCTCTGGTGCCGGTTTTATTTTAAATATTTATTGAATGGCAGACTAAATTTGGAATATATTCCTGTTCTGATTAAAAGAGATGTAGAACTTGAGTGATCTAAAAATTTCTCATGCCCATTCTTTGGATTTTGCTCTGTGTTCTGAAAAGAGACCTTGGCATGTATTGTCAAATTGTAACCCCAGGTACCCTCTCCATTCAGATCCGCTCCCTAGTCTACCCTCTGTTGTTAGAGGTTGCTGTAACCATCAGCCCTCCATTGTCTGCAGGGCAGGAGACAAGACAAAAGTAGCTGGGCCCTGGTGGTGCCGCCCAGGTCTGCACAAGGTTGCGGTGCTTCCCTGAAGCAGGTGACAGTGCTCTTTCTCTTCTCTTCCACTGTGATTGATTGACAGGAAGCCAGCAGCCCCTGCGCCTGACACACGGCTGCCACCGCAGAGCTGCCTCCTGCTCCCCCCAGTTCCAGTCCGAGGTGGGCCAAAGGCTGTTGTAAGCAAGAGAACCAACATGCACATGTTCATCGAGTCTGGTCTTCGGGTGAGACTCCCTTACACGTCACTTCCTGTTTAGTCATCTGCAGAGTCCCGGGTGCCCTTCGCCTCTGCACAAACGCTACAGAGTGAATTCGTTGCAGACACACTGAAGGGTGCCTTTGTTGAGTTGCTGTTGGTCTCTACCAATACTTCCAATACCAGGCACTCCTGGCTGACCCGGATCTCTCTGTATAGACGAGGCTAGCCTAACACTTGGCAGCAGTCTGCCTGCCTCAGCCTGAGTGCTGGGATAACAGGTGTGCGCCACCTCTCTCGGCCCATCTTTGATGGCCTGATAGTTATTAGAATAGCACAGTTTTGGTTTTGTTTGTTTGGTTGGTTTTGCTTTTTTTTTTTTATGAAGAGATTTTTTTTTTTAAAAAACTGGTCATTTAGTTCCTGTGGCTGACATTTTTCCTGGTTCTTTCGGGCTTCAGGCTCCAGGCCCCTACTTCACTGTCCCAGCGTATATTACAGTGAGCCTCTCTTCCCTTCCGCTCTAAAGCTACCTCACTCTGAGTCTGTGCCTCGCTCAGTGTCCTCAGGATAGGGACAAGGTCTGTCTTGGTCACTGCTCTGCCATGCACCGGGCCAGGGCCTGGAGTCCAGTAGGTGCTGAGTGGTCATTTGGTGAACAGATCTCAGTTCAGGCTCTGTTCCCACACCCTTGCCTTTCTGAGCTCACTTCTTAGATTTCTTCATTTCCTTCTGTTATTTTGAATAGAAGCATCTTGAAACGTTACATTCGTCTCTTCCAAGTCCCTTCCTTTACCTCACCCACCTTGTATTATGGGGAAATAATGTCAAATTCCTCTTCAACCCTTCTAGCTGCTGCATCTGAGTCTGAAGACTTCCAAGGTCAAGTCTAGTAGTGAGCATGTGCTGGAAATGTTGGACCCCTTTGTGGAAGTCCTCATTAACTGCCTGGACGCCAAGGATGTGAAGGTGGGTGGTCCATGTGGATTGTCTGTCCTTCTTGAGATGACCGAGTTTATAAAGGATAGTACAGCCATCACGGTCTGCTTCACTGAAGATAACCTGTGGGGGAAGAAGGCTCAGTAAGCAAAGTTCATGGTGTGTGAGCAGGGGGTACTGGGTTTGGGCCCCAGCATGTACATAAAGTCCCGTTTGGTAGAGAACCCCTCACATCTGTGTAAGTCCTTTTAAGTATCTGATTCTCGAGACACCTGCAGTGGTGTCCCCAGGCCAGTGATCTGCATCTTCACATGCTCAACGTTGTCGTTACCTTAATGACGCCACCCTGATCCTGCACGTTCCTGAGATATAAATAAACGCTCAAGGAAGCCAGAAGAAGGCAGTGGATTTCCTGACATCCTAGTTACAGGCAGTTGCGAGCTGTTTGGTGTAAGTTCTAGGAACCAAACCTGGCTCCTTCCTCTGAAGAGCAACGAACTCTATCTCCAGCCTCCAGATTTTGCTTTAATGAACCTAGGTCTTTGTGCACGGTAAACAAGTGCTGCACCGCTTAGATTTGTACCCAGCCCAAGGCAGATTTTCATGAGGAAGCTAGGGGCTGGCAGCTAGTCCTGACCTGTCTGTGGGACTCTGGAGCCCCCACCTCTCCACAGTCACACAGGCCATCACTTAAAGCCTCAGATTGAAGCTCAGGACTTTCAGATGACGAATGACTAAGGTTTTTGTTTTGTTTTTTGTTTGTTTGGGTTTTTTTATTTGTTTGTTTGTTTGGGTTTTTTTTTTTTTTTTTTGGTTTTTTTTTGAGACAGGGTTTCTCTGTGTAGCTTTGGAACCTGCCATGGAACTCACTCTGTAGACCAGGCAGGCTGGCCTTGAACTCATAGGAAAACACCTGCCTCTGCCTCCCGAGTGCTAGAATTAAAGGTGTGCGCCGCTCTTTCTTTCTCTTCATAATCCAGCCCAGTGAGGGTGCCAGGGTACTAGAAGGGGGTATGTCAGGTATTGCAGTGCTTTCTCACCCCTGTGAATTTAGGAATTCTGTCTGTAAGCACGGAGTACCAACACCCTTTCTCCATCCTTGTTCTTCTCTGTAGTAAATAGTACTTGTTCTTACACCTAATTTTGAGCCAGTTCTTCTTAACGCAGAAGTCGTATGTGTATTTATTTTGGGGGGTTGAAACAGACTCATAACTGTGTAGCCCAGGCTGGCCTCAAACTCAAGATCTCCCTGCCTTGGCCTCCCAAGTGGTGAGATTTAGAGGCTTGTGCGCCATGGCTATCTTTGTATTTATAATGCCCACAATGTACTGGTAATGTAGATCCACGGCAAAACAGTTACGTAGCACGGGAAGGCCCTGGATTTGGTCATGTCTGCATCCCACTGGCCTCTCAGGCAGTGGCCGGAAGGGCTCTCTGGTCCTGCAGCCTCACTCCGCTCTGCCATGACCTCTATATATAGTTTTAAACTAAGTCTCTGTCGTTCTATTTACCTACAGAAAACTGGAGGACAGATAAGGGGGTGAAAACTGCCAGGTTAGAGAAGCCGAGAAGCAGCCAGTTGACCTTGCTTTTTGGTCAGAGACCCAGCAAGAAACACATCCCTTCACTCGTCCCATAACCAAAAAGGAAGCCCAAATTCAAGTTCTGGCTCTTTCCTTCCTGTGTGTCTTCTCTATCCAGATTGCTGGCGTCTCTATGGCCAATTCTGGTCAGCTAGTTGTTAGCCCCGCCCCCTGACTCAAGGTAAACTTAACAGTCTCAGAGTGTCACTGTGAGAGCCAACTTCCTACAACAAAGGGAGCAGTGTGGTAGCAGCTTTAAGGATACCCAGGATGGCTGTAGATAGAACACAGACTTGGTAAAGATGGCTGCACTGCGTTGTCATTCTAGAAAATAGAAAACTATTGCAAGTTAATTTTTAAGAAAAAGTCCTGAAGTTGTCCCGTCTACCCAAATCCTTAAGAACTTGGTAAGTGGACTCCAGCTCCAGAGGATCTGATGGGCTTTTCATTTATACACATAACAAATGAGTCTAAAAAGCCATTTTTGTGAAGAGTGAGAAGCTTTTATTCTGCGGCTCATTCTCCCACCATGGGCTCAGCACAGTCTGATAGACACTCCCTCACCTCCCCTTGCTCGTGTCCCGAGTCATCCATAGCTCTGCATTCTGTTTTCTCAGGTGATCGCGGCCCTTGCCTGTGTCCCGAGTCATCCATAGCTCTGCATTCTGTTTTCTCAGGTGATCACGGGCGCTTTGCAGTGCCTGATCTGGGTCTTGCGGTTCCCTCTGCCTTCCATAGAAACAAAAGCAGGACAGCTGACCAAGCACCTTTTCCTCTTGCTGAAGAACTATGCAAGACTGGGGGCTGCCCAGGGCCAGAACTTCCACCTGGTAGTTAATTGTTTCAAGGTGAGAGAAACAGTCGCCCTTAGTGAGCCAGGACCCACATCCCATCCGTCACTCAGATTTGTTTCCTAGGTGTCGTTGAGGCCTTCTCATTTCCTTAGACCTCACTTTGGGGGGCTGCTGCTGACTCCCTCTTGTGACTTACAGTGTGTGACCATCGTGGTCAAGAAAGTCAAGTCCTACCAGATAAGTGAGAAACAGCTTCAGGTTCTCCTGGCGTACGCTGAGGAAGACATTTATGACACCACAAGACAGGCCACTGCCTTTGGTCTTCTCAAGGTACGGTGTTGCCAAATGTTGGCTTGGCTCGTTTATGTATGTGCATCAAATCCTGAGAATAATATGGAGCATACTACTTGAACTTCTGAAGTTAAAGAATTGATAAAAGTTATTGTGATTTTCACAGATGTAAGCTAATAGAGCATTTTTAAAAAGAATTATTTGTTACGTATATGGGTATTTTGTCTGCATGTATGTCTGCACACCAGACAAGAGCATTGGATCCCATGAGACCACAGTTATTGGCGGTTGTGCTGGGAATTAATCTTAGACATCTGGAAGAACAGCCAGTGCTCTTAACCTCCGAGCCATCTCTCCTGCCCCTAACATAGTATTGAAACATGAGGTCTACAGTGACCTTTTCAGAGGGGCTGGGGATTTGTCTCAGTGATAAGACATTTCCTTAGGTTGGAAAGCCCCTGGGTTCAATCCCTGGCATTGCATGCATGCATACATACACATGTGTGTACTTACATACATACCCAAGCCTGCAGAGCTCTGGACAGAATCATGTGTTCTAGTTTATCATATTGGAGGATCTTTTTGCTGTTGTGCTTATCGATGAACTACTGCATAATTTAAAGCTTTCTATTTCAACCCTTGTAAGTCTGTACTTTTTCTTTTGGTTATTGTCATTGTGACTGAAAGCTGCCTGTGACTGCTTTAACATCGGGCCTACCTATTATATCCATCGGTGGATGAAATTTGTTTGCCTTTTCACTTAATGTTTTAGGCTATTTTATCAAGAAAATTATTGGTCCCAGAAATTGATGACATCATGCGGAAAGTATCCAGCTTGGCAATTTCTGCGCAGAACGAGCCTGCCAGGGTCCAGTGCAGACAGGTGTGTAGAGAGAACTAATTATCATAGTAAGGGTTGGGCCACACCTGCTGGCCTTGCTGTTACAGTTAGAGGGCATCCTCTGGATTCTGAAGACTGCTTTGTACAATGCTGTTGCTGTGTTCTGAGACTCAAGCTTCGAGGGCAGGAGGTCGGGTCCTGAGGATTGCTGGGTAAACTGAAATCTGGATAATCAGCTGTGTTTCGTTCTTAGGTTTTTCTGAAATACATTCTTGACTATCCCCTCGGTGATAAATTGAGACCAAACTTGGAATTCCTGCTTGCTCAACTGAAGTAAGTGCAGACACAGGAACAGAGGGGTGGGCTTCCTCTTCCCTTTAATGTGCTGCCTGTCTGGCGAGGACGGCCTGAGCGTGCTGGCAGTTCCTCTGCACTGTTGCTCTTGGCGCCCCCAATGCTTCTGTGCGATGGTTTGCTCTCTGTCTGATCAGAGTCTGCTCAGGAGGATATTGGGAACCCAACGTAAAGGCAGCTCTATGGTCCGTGAGGTCATTGGCCTTGGGAGAATGGGGTAGTTCCCAGTTCTTCAAGAAATAAGTGACAAGCTGCTATTTTAATGTGAAAGTAATCACGAGATACTGAGTCCACCTAATGTTCTCACCCTAGTTATGAACATGAAACTGGAAGAGAATCAGCCTTGGAAATGATTGCCTATCTCTTTGACACCTTCCCTCAGGTACTGTTTACCCGGGACCCCGGAAGCTCTGGCTCTCACTGTTAGGGATCCATTGCTGTCCCATCCCGGGGTTCTCACCAGTGCCTCTTCTCCCGTAGGGCCTGCTCCATGACAACTGCGGGATGTTCTTCATCCCTCTTTGCCTGATGATGGTGAACGATGGCTCTGCCATGTGCAAGAGGATGGCTTCCATGGCCATCAAATCCCTGCTCGGCAAGGTCAGCCTCGAGAAGAGGGACTGGCTCTTCCGTCTGGTCACCTCCTGGTTTGAAGCGAAAAAGGTCAGTGTTGCTTTTGGTCACATGTTAGCTTTTGTGCATAGTTTTCACCAGAATACATGCTAGGGGCACTGTTGACACTGCCTGTCGCAGACAGCCTTGTTGGTGTGTCGTCACGTAGAGAGTATGCTCCTAGTCTCCTGGAGCCTAAGAGCTACAGAGAGAGACAGAAACACCAGCTGTGCGCAGAACCATTAATATTAACCAGACTCGGCACCCGGTGCACGAATGCCCTGGTTCTGCACTGCTTCTGGTCTTCAGTTTCCAGAACACAGAGCTCACATCCTTCCCATCAACACTGTCACCATCGCTGCTGGCCGTCTTCTAAGGACTTCAGCTATGATTTCATTTATTTTCTTCCCTTGTTTGAAAACTATAGTTTCATCCATGCTTGGTTTCGTTGACCCTCCACCCACTGTGGCCCCCATCCGACTTGGACCTTCGGACCCCAGCAGCTCCCCCTTTCCCTCTTACATGAAGTTACTATGTTATCCTACTGTCCCTCCCTTGCCCTCCTTTCCCTCTCTCACGGGCCAGCCCTTTTCTAGTTCCCTGCTATCCACACCTGCTCACCCCCAGGTAAATAGACATACGTGAAGCCAGGACCTGCGTAGAGGGGATGGCATGCTGTTTCTCTCTTACTGACTCTGCTGTTGACACTGCCTGCCTTCTTTCTGTAATTCTACATCTTGCTGTGCTTTGTTCTGGGTAGAGATTAAACCGACAGCTAGCTGCCCTGGCCTGTGGCTTATTCGTGGAGAGTGAAGGAGTTGATTTCGAGAGAAGGCTTGGAACTCTTCTTCCTGTGATTGAAAAGGAGGTTGATCCTGAGAACTTTAAAGACGTAAGTGATTTGCTAGGTACTAGAACTTGGGAAGAGTTTACAAAAGCACTCGGTTGCATTGCTAATGTTGCATTGAAATGTTTTCATAAGGAAAATCAAGAATCCAGTGCAGCTGGAGCTTTTGAAGATGGGGCCTAGGGGTTAAGGGTGTATTTCATTGAAAGAGTGCTTACCAGCATACCCAGGACCCCAGCACCACCAAAACAAGCAAGGGCAACGTGCTGTGCTAATGCACAGTGAGACGCTGTCTCTGAAGTAAAGTAAGCTGCCTTCCCTGTATGTGAAGATCGGAGGCACTCAGGGCGTCTTACCACGGGTACAATTGGCAATACCCAAAAACAGTTTTGGTTATTATCACAAGTGGAGGGTGGACTTGCAGTGGTGTCATTGGTAAGTGGCTGGGGGGATAATCTCCATTGCCGTGGTTAGGAAACCTGCTAGAGACAGACGTGCTGGGAGCGCATGTACTGGGTGCTTCCAGGCCATTACATTAACTGGCACGCGCTCACCCTGTGTTTAGATCATAGAGGAGACGGAGGAAAAAGCTGCAGATCGCCTGCTGTTTGGTTTTCTCACGCTGATAAGCAAACTCGTCAAGGAATGTAATGTTATTCACTTCACCAAGCCCTCCGAGACATTGAATAAAATCTGGAGTAAGTATTTTATTTAACAATGCAGTAACTGTGATAAAATTATTGGAAATACTTGAAATCTGAGCAAGAACAGTACAGAAAGTAAATGTAAGTTCGTAAGGAAGAAAACAAAGGAGCCCATCAGATTATTACACTGGAAAGTTATTTTTGGGGGGGTATTTTTTTCTCACTATTACATTTCATTTATAAAACAAAGGTCATTAATTGGGAGTCAGTTTTGGAAAGGCAAATGTTGCAGAAATCCGGGTGCTGTGTGATTTACTTCATACAGAGCTCCTACCAGCTCCTCCTTCCTTCCTCCCCTGCCCTCCCCCAGCTCTGCTAAGATGTGGTTTACAGGGCTGGGTTTCATGTATTCCTTCAGCATCAGTCAGTAGGCAGAGTCAGTTTTAGAATTCTTTCCTGTGTTGTGTCTCCATAACTTCTGATGTCTGGAAAACAGGGCAGTTATTTTCCTCTCTGGCTCCTCAGTCCCAGCACGTGAGATGCCTACGCGCATCATGTTTACCGCCAGGGACTCGGGAAAGCGCGAGGCAGCTGAGAGTGCACGTTGCTCTTTCAGGTCACGTACACGCGCACCTCAGACATCCGCACAACTGGGTGTGGCTCACGGCCGCCCAGATTTTTGGGTTGCTCTTTGCATCTTGTCAACCGGAAGAGCTCGTTCAAAAATGGAAGAGCAAAAAGGCCAAAAAGAAGCCCACGGAGCCTGTAGCAGTCAGGTTCCTAACAAGTGACCTTGACCAAAAGGTACCCTTTCTTCTGTGTGTGTGTGTGTGGGGGCGGGGGGAGTTGCTTTGTTTTAAGACTGAGTCTCACTACGTAGCCCTGGTTAGCCTAAAATCAAGCTGACCTGAAATTTACCAAGACTTGTATTCCTTTTTGCCTGGCTTGGGTTTTGGTGTTGTTGCCTTGTATGTTCTGTTCGTCAGGTAAAGTTTCCCTAAACCCTTGTTCTTCCCTTCTGACCCGTGTGAGATGTTTCCTCTGGTCTATGGTTATCCCCTGGGTTCCCTTCCGACCCGTGTGAGATGTTTCCTCTGGTCTATGGTTATCCCCTG
>NC_022024.1:32585972-32597624 GCF_000317375.1 Microtus ochrogaster
CCCGTGTGAGATGTT
Organism: Microtus ochrogaster; assembly: GCF_000317375.1. NCBI lineage: Eukaryota > Metazoa > Chordata > Mammalia > Rodentia > Cricetidae > Microtus > Microtus ochrogaster. The sequence goes on from NC_022024.1 coordinate 32,585,988, forward strand.
TCCTCTGGTCTATGGTTATCCCCTGGGTTCCCTTCCGACCCGTGTGAGATGTTTCCTCTGGTCTATGGTTATCCCCTGGGCTGGCCCGTGGGTGGGGGAAACGCCAGCCGGCAACTTGCTGCACACGTTTTGAGTTTTGAGGAGTGTTGTTTGGTTTTGGGACATGGTCTCACTGTGTGACCTAAAGTTGTTCTGGAACTCACTGTGTCTCCCAGACTGGCCTTAAATTCCCAGCACTCCTCTCTGGCTTCAGCCTCCTGGTGTGCTCGGGTTTCAGGTATGTCCACACTCCCAGCTGTTAATGGATGGCTGACTGTTTTAACAACCAACAATGTTGTCTGTCTGCTCATGTCCCCTTCTTCTCATAGATGAAGAGTATCTCTCTGGCTTCCTGCCATCAGCTGCATTCCAAATTCTTAGACGAGACCCTAGGAGAACAGGTAAGAGTGTGGACTCCAGTGTGAGAGAAGCAGCCAGCTGGTCTCCTGACAGACTAAGAATAAATACGCTTACATTTTTACATTTGTTATTTGCTTTCTTTCTTTTTGTGGGGTGGGGGGTTTCTAGACATAGACAGGGTTTCTCTGTGCAACAGCTCTGACTGTCCTGGAACTAGCTCTGTAAACCAGACTGATCTCGAATTCTGAGATCCCCCTGTCTCTACCTCCAGCATGCTGGGATTAAGAGTGTATACCGCCACCACCCAGCTGTTATTTGATTTCTTTTGCTTTCAACGAACTTTAATATTTGGTAAAAATGTAGCAGTCCACTCCAGGATGTGTCGTTGTACATCCGTGTCTTGTTGACTCTGGGGCAGCATTGGAATAACTTGGCCTCATCACCCATTCCCAGTGAGGATGATAGGGAAGGAAGCTGCTGTCCTTAGAATACCAGTTCTGCTCTGTGGCTGAAGCTTTAAAGGGGTTGATGGATGGGTTAAGTACTCTAGAAAAGCTTGGTATTGAATCTCCTTACCATATCCCTGGAGGTTAAAGAGAAAGATTGACCTAAAAACTGGCTGTCCCTAAGGCAGGCGGGCAGATCAGCGAGCCTTAGTGAGGCTAGCCAGTCTAGCCCCAGGACCCCAAAAGATCCTGTCTCAAAAAGCAAGGTGGGCAGCTCCTGAAGAACAAGGTTGTCGTCAGCAAAAGAAAAAATAAATGAATGAACTGGCCACTGGCCGACCCTAAGGCAGATAACACCGTCCATCATTAAAATAGTTCCTGTACTTCCATTGGATGACATGCACTGTACAGGTATAGCTAGCTCATGCCTGTGGTCCCGTTGGGAGACTGAGGTGAAGGTTGGCATCAGTGTGAGGCCAGCCAGGCCTACAGGATCTCAACTCTGTCTTTAAAAAGTAAATGCTCAGCTGGTCAGTGGTGGGCACGCCTATACTCCAGCACTCGGGAGGCAGAGGCAGGCGGATCTCTGTGAGTTCGAGGTCACCAGGTCTACAGAGTAAGTTCCAGGACAACCAGGGCTCTTGCACAGAGAAACCCTGTCTCTAGCATGCTTTACATATGGCCGGGTCAGGGAAGGAGTAGAGAGCCTTTCAGTGGGTGGTGAAATGGAGTACTTGGCATTGAAGGCTAAAGACTGTTGAATCCTGGCTGACCGCTAGTGACATTTTATATTGGTGTGACTATAACTTTCTCTGAGGTACCAATACCTCAGAGGGATCTTTACAGTTGGATGTGGATTCAATGAATCAGTTCATATTATTTCTGCATAATTAGGTTCAGAGAATTAGCGCAAAATAAAATGGCAATGCTTCTTCCATGGGAAAATGTTTTACTTCTGTGACTTTAAAGGCAGAACTAAGCAAAATGACAACCGTCACAGGAGAATGAATTTGGGTACTGTGTGGGAGGACTTAACGTAAAGCAGCCATGGGGGATAATGGCGCTGTGCCCACCATTCTGTCCCCTGCATGTTAGGTTAGGACCCAGCACGCCTTGCTTTTCTCCAGATCTAACCTCCTCCCCTCTCCCTTCTTTAAGGTTGTTAAGAACTTACTGTTCATAGCAAAAGTCTTGTATTTACTGGAACCTGATTCTGGGAACAAGCAAGGCGAGTCGAAAGACTTGGAAGAACAGGACACGCTAGGAGATGCTCTGGCCACAGAGGTGGCGGAAGACGAGGCTGGTGCAGACGGAAGGACGGAGTTGGACAGGGAAGAGAAGGAAGAGCCCAGCAAGCCGGCCACGCTGCTGTGGCTGATCCAGAAGCTGGCCCGGACGGCTAAGCTGGAAGCTGCTTATACTCCCAGAAACCCCTTAAAGGTGCTGCAGGCGATTAAAGTCTCTGTTGTTGGTGTGTTTTGTTGGTGCTGTCTGAAACAGGGTCTCAGCTCAGTGTGAAGCCCTGGCTGGCCCGGAGCTCTGCTAAGCCAGGGAGGCTTGGATTAACAGAGACCTGTCTGCCTCTCTCCCAAATGCTGGCCTCTTGGTTATTGACACAGATTTGGTTTTGGAGTTTTGTTTTGTTTTTGTTTTTTTTCGTTTTTAGAGACAGGGTTTCTTGACACAGGCTCTAACCCATTTACTTGGTGCTTGTTTTGTATCTCAGGCTGGTCTGAAACTTGTCCTTACTGTAGCAATCCTCCTGCCTTGGCCTCCCAAGTGCTAGATTTATTATAGGAGTAAGTTACAACATCCAATATTTTCTTAGTGAGTTTTGATTTGGGGTGTTTGTTTTGGGGCTTGGGGTTTCTTGTTGGATGTGTATATGTTATTGGTGAGACTTTTGGATCCTTGGGACTTTGTATTTTGAACCTAAAATTGCAACAATGTCTGTCTCAAAAAAGAGTGAACTGGGCTTTTCAGCTGAACACTGTTGGTGGTGTGACTGAATGTTGAACTGAGACAGTTCAAGCGAGATTTCTTCTTTCAGAGAACCTGCATCTTTAAGTTTCTTGGTGCAGTAGCTGTGGACCTTGGAGTGGACCGGGTCCAGCCCTACCTTCCAGAGATCATCGCACCTCTGTTTCGGGAACTCAACAGCACCTACTCGGAGCAAGGTACCCTGCTGCCTGTCCTTTTGCACACTGGGACCCCTTCCTTTCCGTCTTCCTTCCTACTGCAGTTTAAGGAAGAAAACATTTAATGACAAACATATTTTCCATTTATTCAATGAACATTCTGTATGCTTCCAATCATGGCAAAAAGCGGGTGTCATCGGGTGTGACGTGTGAGGCAGGTGGAAGGAACTTGATAACTTTAAGGCCAACCAGGACTACACAGTGAAACACTGTCTGAAAGGGGTGAGAAAATGTTTGGCTTCTATAGAATGATGACTCTACCCTCGGAGGCAGCTTCTAGGTATTCCTAAACCTCGCAGTGGACAGGTGGTGCTGCGTGCTGTAATCCCAGCACGCTGGAATCTCCCAGAGGAAGAGAGTTCTCTCAAAAAACTAAATAAATAAGACAAATGGAGCAGATTTGGTGTTAGATTTAAAACGAAGCGGTTCTGTTAGATTTGGTATTAGATTCCCACGTTTTCATATCTTGCTTATTCACAAATACCTCGCAATTTAATGTTTTTTAATTTCTGGCTTAAGTAAGTATAGAGCAACAGTCTGATTTCATAGAGACCTTAGCAGTTGGTCCTGAGGTTGGTGTTTCTAATGCTCTAGTAAGTCACTTTCAGAGGAGCCTAGGGTTGTTGTCGTGGGGTTGTTGTGTTTTGTTTTTAGTCAGGGTTTCTCTATGTATCCTTGACTGTCCTGGAACTAGCTCTGTAGACCACGCTGGCTCCGAACTCACAGAGACCCACCTGCCTCTGCCTCCAGAGTGCTGGCAAACGTTTGTCCTTGTGCCCACCCAATGAGGCGTTTTTGGCTGTTCAGCCTCATTCATCTTTAGCTCGCTGTACTTCGTGATAAAGTGGTATTCTTTAGTGCCTCGTGTATTTGGAGCAGTCCAGTCTGTGGATCAGGCCCTCGGCTACATCTTAATGGATTCCCATGTATTTAAGACAATGCAACTGTGTGGCTGAGTTGCATTTTAGAAAGAGAAAGGGAGGATGGGAGAGAGCACGGCTAGGCTCTGACCTGTGCGCTGGAGGCTGGAGAAACATGCTGCCTTACCATCTTCCACATCTGCAGAGCCGCACAGGCTCACAGAGGAAACCTAGCAGCCAGCTTCCGGAAACCCAGCAGCCAGCTTCCTGTCGGGAACTGGGCCTCCTAGAGTCTGGTCTCCTCTTGCGTTCTGGCTAAGGAGGACGCTACAGGTGCCACACCCTCCCACCTCAGAGCTCAGGGGCCATGGATTTGTGTTGAGTGATAACAGTCATGATGCCACGGGAGTTGAAATGTTTTGACGTGTGACTGCCTCTCATCTTTCTTCTGTATGATTAGATCCTCTGCTGAAGAATCTATCCCAGGAAATCATAGAATTACTCAGAAAGCTGGTTGGACTCGAGAGCTTCTCGCTGGCCTTTGCCTCTGTCCAGAAGCAGGCTAGTGAGAAGAGGGCGCTCCGGAAGAAGAGGAAGGCCGTGGAAGTGAGTGCTGTGTGCTGTGCACGCGTGTGCTGCTGTTCCCTGGGGGAGGAGGAGGAGGGTTTTCATTAGAGGCATCTTGTGCGTTTGCTTTGGGTTCTTTTAACATGTACCTTAAAAGTAATGCATGATCTCTGCTTTCTCTTCAAGTTTGTAACCAATCCTGATATTGCTGCCAAGAAAAAGTTGAAGAAACATAAAAATAAGAGTGAAGCAAAGAAAAGAAAGATCGAGTTCCTGCGCCCAGGCTATAAGGCCAAGAGACAGAAATCCCACAGCCTGAGAGATTTGGCGATCATGGAGTGAGATCTCCCTGTGCGCAGAGCAGTAACTCACGCGGTCTCTGGGGTGGAAACCTGAACTTCCAGCCTTCCTCTACTGGACTGAATTAGACTTCGGAAGGTAGGCATGGCTGTAATCTCTGCTCCTGGACGGTAAGGCAGGATTGCTTCAAGTTTGAGGCCCACCTGAACTGCACAGTGAGTTTCAGGCCAGTGGACTAATGAAAACAGGAAGGACTCAAACAAAAGAAAACAAGTTAAAGCTTGGCATAGATTTGTAATTATATTTTAATGCAATCATGTTTGTATTGTTTTTAAATTAAAATGTTTAATATGATACTCCTGTATCTTCAATGTCTACAAAGTGTATGATACTAAATGACATGGTTTTAAACCTAGCTTTTTCAGAAGAAGATCATTTAATACAGGGAAAAGCTGGTGTGGTGGCATTCACCTTTAATCCCAGGAGTCTGGAGGTAGAAGCAATTGGATCTGTGAGTTTGAGAACATAGACCCTGCCTCAAAATATATATTTATGTATATTATATATTTTAAAAGTTATATTTAAATATAAAAAGTAGATATTAGGAATAAGTAGAACAAAGTATTGGTAATAACATCAGAAAGCATTGAGAAGTCTGTGAACAGATACAGCCATGCTAATGGATTCAGTATCGTAAAGTGCTGTTCTCCCAGATTGATCCCTCTGGCTGACTACATATGGGAGCAAAACCCAAAAATATATGGCCCTGTGTTATACAGGATAAAAAGAATGAGCCCAGTGTTCATAGACAGTGAGTCTGGAGAAGGAACACGATTCAAACCCACAGTGTGTGGTTACAGGTCTTAGGTTGTACTAGCAACACTCTTAAGATTTGGAGGTCCAGGTTTCCATATTTGGCTTGTGTGCAAATGCCTCGGCTTCAACAAGAAACACAATTACCATTTGCTTTCACAGACACTTTCCCAAGGGATTCTAAGGTTGACTGCCTCTCTGGAGTGACTCACTCTTGAAGGAAACTGGCTTCAGTTCAGCCATCACCTCCTCACACACTCAACGTTGAAGCAACACTCTTCAGTGACCAGTGTATTTGGGAAACAGAACCCATCCTGTGCGTTGGGTACCTGGCGTACATCTTAATTCTAATCCTACCTCTGAGATCCAAAATTGTTCCTATATTACAGATGCAATGGACTCAGCAAATAACTAAGAAATTGTGGAATGTAGATAGAACCAAAATGCAAAACACTACCTTTACTAAGCTTCTTGCACACACAAGTGCACGCATGCATGCAAACACAAACTGCCAAGCTCCTTAGACGGATTGGTGTGCACACAAACACACTCTCTAGTATTCAGATTTACTTGGTAAATGTCAACATTGGAGCTCGGGATTTATTCTAGCCTCTGTGATGCTCCATCAGATTGAGGTGGTGGGGGCTAGGTGCCAGGTAGCCTGTGTCTGCCACACCCTATTTTTCCAGTGTTCCAGAATCATAGGGGAGTAAACCCAGTAACTCAGTGTAAATAAATTACTCTCTTGTCATTTTCCAGCTCTGTGCCATAGACCAGAAGGAAACTAAAGTATAAACTGCAGTGAGTGCCTCTTGCCTACCTGACCGGTGTATCTTATTGCGGCTTCTGCGTGTGAGGGATGCGCTTGTCTGTGTGTGCAGATGTGAAGGTCAGATCTCTCCATCTTGTAGGCTGAGATAAAGGTCTCAGGGCTGGACCTTGCCATTTCACTAGACCAGCCCCCAACACTGAGGTTAAAGACATGCCTGGTTTTTTACATACTTGCTGGGTATCAAACAATGACCCTCATGCTTGCACCATAACCTCCCCAGCCTCAAGTATGAATATATTCCAGTGGAAGGGAATGTCCACATATATGGGTACCAAAATGCATATAAAAACAAAAGCCCTGTCCATCAAAAGTGTACTCATTTGTCCTGGGAATAATTGTGCCTGGAGGAAGAGGGTCCCTAAAAAAGATTGCAAAAAAACTTGAGTAGAAGAACAAAAAGGTAATGAATCCTAAGCCGGCTGTGATAGTATGAAGCCAGACATGAAAATCCCTCAGGAGCAAAGTGCGTTCTTTACTTATCCTAACAAAATGACCATCTATGGGAGGGAAGGCTAGAGCCCACATCTGTACCATGTCTAACTTTCAAACGCTCCTTTTGGTATCTGAAAGAACCCCCAGTGTTAGTGGCACACAGACCACGCCCACCATCACACGTGCTAAGGGCAAGGTGGACTGTTTGTTAGACTGACGTAGTGCCTCAGGACAGTTTTAAGCCTGCAGTATGCCTAATTTTTAAAACTAGGAATATGCTAGTTTAATTTTCTTTAGAACCAGTAAGATTCTTTAGCCAATTTTAATCTGAAAAGGGCAAATGAGTGGAAACCAGTAAAGACACCATGTTAATATTATTAAAATTACTTTTTATTTGCTTTCATGTGAAGTTTTTTATGTGTTGTAGATTCATTAGATACAGCTATCTGGGATCATTCTGACTATCAGTTATCATTTTACTAGCATAGACAGAGTTTATATAAACAGTACTTTGAATGTCCATAACTACTTTAGTATATTTTGTGTGTGCGGTTGGTTTGTTAATTTTGTTTTGAGCCCAAGCTGGCTTCAGATTCACCACACAGCCGAGGCTAGCCCTAACTCTCGGTCCTCCTGCCTCCGTCTCCTGAGTACAAGGATTACACATGTGTGCCACCAGATCAGTGTCTGTGTTTCCAGATCAGTGTTTCCATAGACAGTATGGTTTCTGACACAAATGTCTGACCCCACCTCACTATATAGGGCCAGGCAAAGCAACATAGCAGAATATTGTGTTTCTCACAGGGTTACTGTACAATGTTCAGGTCAACGTGTCAAATTCTTTTGACAGCTATGAAGTATTATAAAATAATGTAAGTCAGTAAAGTAAGCCAACAAAATAATACTCATGCCTATAATCAAAAACCCAAGAGGAATAGCTTAATATAAACTAGTCAGTTAGTCCAGTGAAGATTATATTATACACACTATATTGCTAATCTACTTTGCTAAGACTAATCTTTGGAAAGCCTTAATTCATTTTAAGGGGAAATAAATCTAAGCTAAATATTAGTGTTCATACAAACAAAATGCAACCACTAATTTAAAGATAGGAGGCCCAAGAGTATACATCCTTTAATAGAATTGTATTTGCGTAAGAATTCCATACAAATAGAATATATACCTTAACACAAGAAAGCAAGGAAGAATATTTTACATTACACAGACCATTTGGATGGTATAATCAAGCTAACCCTCTCGCCAAGTACTTGCTTTTTATATTTATTACAAATCCTGGAGTCAGTTCTGTACATGCCAGCAGTCACAGTCCTAAGTCGCCGAAGCACATCTGGCCGATTCCAATGAGTGTGTGACAGTGTTTGCTTCACAGATGAGTGGGCTTACTGTCTGCTTTTCAGTGTTTCAACTAACCTGCAGAGAGAAAATGCAGTAGTTTAACAAAACTAACTCCCAAGTATAAAACATGACCATTTACAATATGAATTCCACAGTGGAGGTGGATTTAGAGCATTTTACTCACCAAGTTTAACACAGATCAAAGAAAGGGGTCGGGTATCTACTGATTTTTCTTTTTCTTGAGACAGAATCTCAAGCCCCAGGCTAACCTTGAACTCACCATAGACCCTAAATTACTGACCTTGTCTCTGCTTCCAAAGTACTGAGATTATAGACAGGCACCATCAAATCTGAGTCTCGGGTATCTTACTTTCTGCTATTACTGCTGGGTTGTACATAGGTACACCTCGGAGGTAAGAACCATTATTCTCAAACAGCTGGAATAGATACACCTATTGATCAGTTATGAGCGGATGTAGCAAGCACGTGTCACTGGGCTGTGATAAGGGTGAGTTCACGTGTGCGAGGACGGTGGGATCGCAGATCCACTTTGAGACTCTCCGGGGGGAGGAGAACTGCAGCAGGCTCTCCCCACGCAGCCTCAGCTCATCTACCAACTGGTGATTCTCCTGCATGTGCCTCCCAAGGGTTGGCAGTGGTGGTATGGGCTACCACAATGCCTGTCAAGAGTCTTGTGGACAAGAAGTAAGCCTTCTCCTAACTCCCGAAGGGCTCAGGATAGGAAGGGGACGTAGAACAGAGAGCCAGCTTACCCGGCGTGGGAACGCACACTAAGGAGGCTGGAGCAGGAGTATGTCCTGGGCTACATACCAGGACAAAGAACACTATCCTACAGGAAGCTTCCCGTATGTGTGCACAGACGCTCACCATTCCATGGCCTCGTCAAGGCCGGTGCCTTTGGTTGCTGACGTTTTAAATATCTGCCATTTTCGGTCCTTCAGGGCTGGCAGCCCAAGCGCATTTGCCATCTCTGAGGGTGTCATAGCCTGCTCCATGTCCTGCTTATTTGCAAACACCACTAAAATGGCCTTCCTCAGCTCTTCTTCCTAAATAAGATGGAAAGACTTCGTTTTAATATGCACCCTTGATTTGGAAAAAAACACTGAAAAATAAATTGTGTTGAAGAAAGTATGTACTTATGTAGCCATACTCTTGTAGACTAATGAAATTCACGGGGTCACACACACAAAAGACATGAACACAGAAGGGAGGCCAGGTGGGGGCGGAAGGAGAACGGACACAATGAAGGGGGATACATATAAACAAAACACAGCATGTACACGCAGGAAAACGTCAAAGACACCACTACTGTGTACAGTTAACAGAAGCATTCAAATACAGAAAGAACAGCAATCCTGTACTTGCAAGTCTGAGGCCAGCCTGAGGACATGGCAGGCAAGTTCAGGTACGCAGATGCTAAAAGCAAGACCCAATCTCAGAAGAAAAAAAAAAAACCTTTCAACCCTCACTGATTTCCTGTCTTATTTGTTGGTGTTCGGCACATCTCAACGTTGGGAGTTTTGAGTTACAATTAAACCTATCTTCTCTTTTGTAAATCTCCCCACTGTTCCAGAAAGGCTTTCCCAATCCAGATGCTATGCTTATTCACCGATACATTCCTGGCTAATTTCCGTATTTTACACATTAGCAATTTCATTTAGAATGCTTTTATATGTACAGAGAGGGTGAAACCCTAAAGTGCTTTGTGTTTAGGCTTTAATGCCAACAGTGCACACTGGCACCAGACCTCCACCCAACTGTCGATGGCGCACACAAAAGCCATTTCCTAACAATGGGGCTTCCAGTTCTTGCTCTGCAAGGTGTCCTCCTGCATGAGGGGCGCGCCAGGGTCTTGTGCAAGCTAGAGAAGCACTGCGGGCTACACCCCCCTTGGTTTTGAGTAGTCCAGGATGGTCCCATGTCATGACCTCAGCCTCCTGGGCACTAGAACAGAAGCACGTCCTGTAATGACTGACAGGCCCATTTCGCTAAGATTTTATAAACCAAATCCCAATGCTGCAAATGACTCCTAACAGTCTTACACAACTCGAGAATTGTACATTTAAGTTAATCATTTTTTCCAAAATACTTTATATGTGTAAACCAGGCCTAAATAAGGCTGCTGTTTTAAAAATCCATTGTATGTGACAATAATAAAAACAAAGGTCATGAGTCTTAAAGACTGCAATAAGTATGAGGAAGGAAGGCCTTGGAAGGGCGAAAGGAAGGCAGAAAATGATGGAACTGTAACCTCAATTTAAACAAATTTTAAAAATCCTTATACCCAAGGGAATTAAACAGTTCCTTAAGATTCCTTAATTCCCAGGCAGGCATGGTGGACACACCTGTTACCCTAGACCTTGAGAGGAGGAGGCAGGAATACTATATGAGCATGGCTTCACAGCAACACCTTGTCTCAAAAAGCAAAGAAAAACAAACCTTTATACTTTTACCTAAGCAGCTTATAAAGCAGATGCTACGCTGTGCAAACAACTAAACACAGGTTTAAACCTACCGACTGTGACTTACAGCCTTGAAGCCATTGCAAAGTCACAGTCCGAGAAACTACAAACCCGCAGTCCACGCTTCTGAAAAGGAACTGGCATAGCACAGTGGCCCAGTGAGAGCGTCCCCTCCTCCTGGTGTCAGACACTTACTGACCCCCACCTGAGCAGGAGGTGCTATGTGAGGAGTCCTGGGAGGTGTGACTGACTGAAGAAGGTAAGTCTCTGGGACCTGGGCTTGAGAGACATTTCCAGCTTGTTCTCTCTGGTTCCTGCTGGCAGTTTAAGATGTGAACCCCCAGCTTCCTGCTTCTGCAGCCAGGACTGCATCCACCATCCCAGACTCTAACCTGGTCCTCTGGAACCGTAAACCCAGGAAGCCCTTCTGTGAATTGCCCTGGCTGAGGCGTTGAACCACGGCAGCAGAACCTCAGTACCAAGTAGCCTACAACTGGTAGGTAAGCATCAAACAGCCGGGTTAAGCTGGAACTATAGAAAAATGAATATCCATTTAAATTTCTAACAAATACTACTGGGGTGTTCTTTGACAAATCAAAGCATATTTACCTTGAGTCTTTGATTTAATGAATGTTCTAAATTTGACTAGCCAGACAATAAATTATAAATGCTATTAGTAAATAAGATGTACTGAGTTTCTGAGCTAGAGATCCAGCTCTCGCTTAGCATGTACATGGCTCTAAATTCAGCCGCCAGTACCAGTTAAAAAAAAAAAAACAAAGCCGGGCAGTGGTGGCGCACGCCTTTAATCCCAGCACTCGGGAGGCAGAGGCAGGCGGATCTCTGTGAGTTCGTAGACCAGCCTAGTCTACAAGAGCTAGTTCCAGGACAGGCTCCAAAACCACAGAGAAACCCTGTCTCGAAAAACCAAAAAAAAAAAAAAAAAAAAAA
>NC_022024.1:32597724-32598509 GCF_000317375.1 Microtus ochrogaster
CTGCAAGGCGTGATGGCCTTTAATCCAGCATTTAAAAGATAGTCAAGTGGATTTCTGTGAGTTCAAAGGCAGCCAGGGCTGGAGTGAGACCTTGTCTCAGAAACAAACTGCCTGCAGGGCAAGCTCCTGTCACAGAAGGGAGAGGAGAACACAAAGGAGGCGGCACCATGCTGTACACCATGCTCTAGGGAGCTCAGTTCCAAGAGGGCAGCCAGAGGACCACACCAGTGACTGGGAAAACTCCACGAAGCACTCTAACTGCCAAGAACCCAGAATACACATTTCTTAGTGCACAGATGTTTTAAAATGACCAAGAGTAAGACAACTTAAAAGGCAGAACTGGAGAGATGGCTCAGCGCTCCTCCAGGGTTTGGTTCTGAGCACCCACAACTGTAGCTCCTACGACCTGGACTCCAGCCCCGGGGTATCTGTCACCTCTTCTGGCCTCTGAGGACACCCACACACATGCTCATGCAGACACACCACAGACAAAAGTAAACCTTTTAAGACAGCAAGATGGCTCAACAGGTAAAAGTTGCCTCATAAGCCTGGCAAGCTGAGCTACATCTTGGGAAACCTACGTGAGGACAGATGAAGAACTGGTCCAGTGGTTAAGCTGCTCCTGCAGAGGACCCAGGCTCGATTCTTAGCACCCACACATTGGCTCACAATCATCTTCCACTCCCAGGGGACTGGATAATCTCTTCTGACCTCCACAGACACCAGGCATGCACACGGCACTCACATAATACAAACAAAACTTCCATACAAATAAATAAATAAAA
>NC_022024.1:32598773-32599377 GCF_000317375.1 Microtus ochrogaster
CAAGGAAAACTATCCCTGCACAGGAAAAGAACAGAGGAAAACTATCCCTGCACATGGCAACGATTCCTCCACTCCTCATTTACATGTGTAACGTTAACGCTGGAATGCTTGCTTACCTCCAACATGGCCACTAACTCTGACTTGGAAATGCCAATTCGGTCTCGGTCACAACTGTCAACCACATAGATGACTGCATCTGTGTTTGAGTAGTAACATCTCCAGTATGGCCTAAAGAAAGTTCAAAAACGGAAAACATGTTATCCCTTGCAAAAACCTCACGTGTCGATCTACATGCTGGACTGGGTGGATGATAGGGAGCCGGTGATCACATGCCCGCCCGGCACCGCCCATGCTCAGAACAATGCCTCAATGATCTCCTGTTTCTGACAGAAATGCATCTCGCACCACACTCCATGTGACTGAGTTAAAAGAAGAGTATTAAATCACAGGCCCAAAATTACACATTCAGAGTAAATTTGAACTTCAGGATGAGAAAATACAAATATAATCTACAAAGAACACTAGCTATACCAGTAAGAAACGGTATGCAGACCTGATGAGTATAACTTATGAGTCTTTTTTTTTTTTTTTTTTTTTTTTTTTT
>NC_022024.1:32599887-32615105 GCF_000317375.1 Microtus ochrogaster
CTCTCTCTCTCTCTCTCTCTCTCTTTTGTCTTCTCTGAGACAGTTTCACTGTGTCACTATTCCCTGACTGAACTGGAACTCGCTCTGTAGACAAGATCCTCCTGCCTGTCTCCGAGTGCTGGGATTACAGGTGTGCACCGCCACCACCAATCTTTATAACAGTAACCTTACTACTGATCTAAGCTGGTCCCCTAAGCCACTGACAGCCACAGACACTCGCAGTGCTGAGTTGTGAGCACTGAATTCCAACGCACATGCATTTCCGTCACCTCTGCATGGCCTTGTTCGGATGACAGCTCTCGGAGGGGGCTGAGGGAACTGAAACGAGGGGCCTGTTTCTGAGCCTTTCGGCTTTCATGAAAGGGTCCTACGTGATTATCTGGGAACCTGAGTTCCTTAGATTTTAATTACTGGGTGCTCTAAGAACATTCGTAGCTTCCAGATCTCCCTCATTTTTAAGTGTGACCCTAGTTCCCACCAGAGACACACTGTGGTTTAGTGCTGTCGGCACGAAAAAGCAGCAGCGACTGTTAAATAGCAACAAAGGACCTGATGTCCGTACCGTACCTGATACTCGTCTGTCCTCCCAAGTCCCAAACTTGGAATTTGAGGTTCTTGTATGTCACCGTCTCTACGTTAAACCCAATAGCTGAAAGAGAAATGAAACCGCTAGTGCATGTAGACTGATAATACGCCACCCTGACAGTCTCCAGCCTCACCGAGTTCTAGCAACTGCTGGTAATTCTCAAGCACATTATGGACTGGGTTATTCTAACATCTAAGACAATGTGCTATGACACACACACACCATAAATTAATAAGATCAGCACCGCCTTCAGGTTACAAAGAATCTCCTGACTGCTCTGTGCACGTTACTCACGCAAACGCTGGTGCACGTGCATGTGTGTGAGCCAGAGGATGAGGCCAACACTGCTCAGCAGTCACTGCCCATTGGGCCGCAGGCACCTGCCAGCTGCCTCTTCACTGCTGGGATCAGAACTGCGCACACCATCCAGGTTGTTCTTACACAGGCTGTGGGGACTGAACTCAGGTCCTCCGCACTTTATGCAGGGAGCAATTCCAGTCCTACAGGTCTGTCTATCAGACTCCCCTGAATACTGGCAGATAAGCGTTCAGAAAGTTGTTTGCTTATTTTCACTGTGTAGTCCTGGCTGTCCTGGAACTCGCTATGTAGACCAGGCTAGCCTCGAACTTACAGGAATCTGCTTGCCTCTGTCTCCAAGTGCTAGGAGTAAAGATGTGGGCCAGAAAGTTTGATTTGAAAAGTAGAGTTATAGACAGAAAAACTGAAGTGCTGGAAGACAGTAAAAACTACAATTAACACAAAAGACTAGGCTCTAACATCCAGAAAGGGCACAGCAGTGACTTTATGGGAGCCAAGTTCTCTGCTGACACCCCAAGAGCTCCCATGTAGCCAGATCGCAGTTGGGTGGTCCATAGCTCATCTTTGTGTCTACATCCTTCCTAGGTGTAGCTCTGGCACACGGCTGAGACCTGACACTGCTTTCAAAGAAAGGAGTCTAAACGAGGGAGAAAGTAACGAGGAAAAGACCTAGGGTGGACACACACACGTTTGCTCACATTTCCTAACCTCAAAGGTCAGAGTGAAGAATGACTTTTACTCATTGCCGTTTCCTATTTAATGCTGAGCTGGCAAACAATGCATGTGGCAGGCAGGTATGCACATTACAGCTGAAAAGCAAATCCACAGCAAATGCAGCAAATAAAAAGCAAGCTCCAGCCGGGCAGTGATGGCGCACGCCTTTAATCCCAGCACTCGGGAGGCAGAGGCAGGCGGATCTCTGTGAGTTCGAGGCCAGTCTGGTCTACAAGAGCTAGTTCCAGGACAGGAACCAAAAAAAACTAGGGAGAAACCCTGTCTCGAGGAAAAAAAAAAAAAAAAAAAGCAAGCTCCGCTGTCCCTCAGAACTAGACAAAGGCAGCTCCATGCTCATCACCACCAAGAGCAAAGGACAGGGGTGAAGGCAACCCACGCCCACAGTGGGTCCACCCACTGCGCAGCTCTGTGCAGCATTGCAGAGGTCACCAGAAGCTACCCAGATGCAGAGGAGGGAGTCTGAGAAGTGAGAATCGGAGGAAATGAAAACGGCAAAAAGAAATAACAGATGCTACAGAATCCAAACATTCATCTGTAAAAGCAAAATAAAAAATTCCTAGAAGGTTCAATGACGATATGGGAATTTCCTGACAGTAATTCAAAACACAGTTTAAAATCTTGAGCAAATTATATGGATTCTCCAATTTAATTTAAATGTACTGCTTTTACCTCTCTAAATTTAATTTAGCAAATGAAAGAGTAACCATCCCCATGCAGATGGGAGTATCTGCAAGTAATTTCCTAAGCCAGCAAGAATAATAAGGCCATCAACAGAGTTGAGGTTCGGGTGTTTCTTCTTCGTTTTCTGGGAGCCCGGTCATTTCAATCCCCAGCCTCTACAATTCCCATCTTTAAAAGTGATCTACAGATTTACCTAGGAGAAACTACACTGTGATTCAAGCATTAAAATGCAGAAAAATGTGCTTTGTATGCAACGATACCAATTTGCCATCTATATACTCCATTCCACACCAACAAAGTGCTGTGTGCACTTCACCTCTTTACCCCTCACAGCCAGCAGATGTTTAGTGTCTCCATGAAGCACAAAGACTTAGTGACTTAAGCCAACTACAGCTCTAAACAGACATCTGTTTGCAGGCCTGGAGAGGGAACCTTAAAGTACATCAAAGCTTCTTAGTGTTGTGTGTGTGTATATATATATATATATGAAAGTATTGCCAATATCATTTTCATACTAGAAGCTTATAAACCCCTATCAATGTATCATATGACTAATTTATTCATAAAGTTGTATTAGATAGAAACCAGAAATGTTCTATAATGAGTTATGAAACCAGTACTTACTGGGAATGGTAGTAACAACTTCTCCAACCTGTAATCTGTACAGAATTGTTGTTTTCCCAGCACCATCTAATCCCAAAATTAATATCCTCATTTCCCTGGTTCCAAAGAGACTGGAAAAAATACTTGAGAAAAAGCCACCTACAAGACAATAAAAACAAAATATATTTAATGTCATCTTTTAACTTAGGTCCATAAAACATTTAACCTTGCCTTTTGACAGCTATATGCCTAATCAAATAACAAAATATCCTCCCGGATGCACAGGTAGATACTTTTGCCTCCAGTGAAATATATTATGCAACAGCAAATAAGCAATCAGAGACGCTCCCTGGTCCTGCATACTGTCAGGCAGGCAGAAGACACACTAAATAATCAGACATGCAGACACTGCCCTCAAGAGTCCAGTTCACTTCCCAGTCAATAGAGCAAGGACAAGATAACTCAGCCATCTCCTCCTTCCCCCCTAAATACCAAACACCAGTCAGGGGAGCAGGGGCACAGTGCAGCCCTCTGCTGAGAGAACAGTCAGTCACAGGACAGAGGTATTACCAGCACCATCAGTGCGCTTTGGAGCCCAGGCTGGCCTCGAACTCACCCGCTTGCCTCCATTTCCTGGATACATTAGAAACTCATTTTAGACAGTAAGACTACATCCAATACTTTATGAACTATTTCCAGGAAAAATTATGCATCCAAGGCACAAATAAAAGTATTTGTGACAAAACTCTTTGCCATCAAGTCACTAAAGAAAAAAAAATCACAATATCAAATGAGAAAAGGGTAAAGTGGGGGAGATATAAAGGAGATTATACTCCATATCAATATATACAGGTAATAGATATGTGTATATGCATATATGTGTATAAGGTTTTTTGGCTAGTGGTCCAAGTCTGTAATACCAGCTACTCAAAGAAAAAGCAAGAAGAGCACTGGTAGTTGGAAGCCAACTTTGACTACACGGTTGAGCTCAAGGGTAGGCAGCTTGGTGAGATTCTGTCTCAAAGTTTTAAAAGGGCTGGGACTGTAGCTCAACAGCAGGGCGTTGGCTAACAGGCTCAAGGCTGACTTCAAGCCATAGTCCGCTTGCACGCGCACGCGCGCACACACAAACACGGACACAAGGAAAGAAGGGAAGAAGACAGGAAGAACAGATGCCACCTTGCAAGCAGAACCTGGGGGAAGAATGGGGTGTGACTTGACAAAGTTCTTTTCGACCCTTTTACATGTAGGAGAAGGAAAACAACACCGCAGGGTTGCGGAGAACAGAGCAGACCGAGGATGCCCGGGATCACTCTGAAGAAAACCGGGGAGGGACTGAAGGACAGCAACTCCCTAGAGGCAACGGCTGTCCTGGGGGGCGTCACCGTAGGGTGCGCCGGGACAAGGACCCTGATCCCCTCACCTGCGAGTCGCGATGAAAACCTCACGCACTTCCCACCCGGCAACCCACCTTCCCCAACTCTCCCCACCGACAGGTACAGTGGGCGGGCAGCACCCGGCCTCGGGGTTTCTCCAAGGGACGCAGTCACCACTGCCCACGCAGGAGCCATCGAAATTCCACAGGGGTCAGACAGCAGGGCGCCGAGACGGGGACGCGGGGTGGAGGGGACCGAGCCGGGGATCTGGTCCCCACCAGGGTACGAGCCAAGGTGGCTCTGCTGCCCGTGGTCAGCCCGGTCTCCCCCTGAAGCCCACCCTCCCCACTGTGCTCACCCATGGTGAACAACCGCCGCGCCCTCGCCGATCCTCTGAGTCAGGCCGGCAGTCGGCAGCGAGCGACTCCTAGTTGAGCCTGGACGCCGCCACCTCCGCTGCTCCGGGCCTCCGGTGCCCAGGCCGACTCCCTCCGAGCCAGGTCGGCCAGCAACTTCCACGTCGTCCACCCAGCTGGGGGCGGGAGCTGGAGCAAGAGGCTACTGCGACTGCGCGGCCGGGCACGACGGTCTGGACGTCCGCGTCGGCGTTTTCGACGCAAAGCTTCACTCCGCCTGCTGAGCGTAGCTGAAGGGGACTCCGCCACTGTCACCCCAACAAAAATGTTTAGGGACCGAAAGTGTCTCCTGATCCCACGTTTATGAACAGGAAGGCCTTCTGAGATATTAAAGTTGGAATTTTTTTCCTGGTTAAATTCTGAAACCAAGTCGTGGCGAATCGGCCAAGGCAAAATAAGAGCGATCGATGAAGCGAGGGCACGGGATGCTGGCGCAGGTTGCGGCGTCGCAGTGTTTGTGGAGCCTGGAGCAGGCAGCGGAGGCGGTCCACTTTTCCCCCAGATGCTTTCCCACAGAAGCAGCCAAGATTACGTAATAATAACGAGGAAGCTCAGCCATGCTCGGTGCGAGCCACCCACACTCCCTGGAAGCCATCCGCACGGGGCAGCCTCGTACCCGAGGTATCCTAATTTTTTGTCCTTCTAGGTGGCCATCTGACCGCCTTTCCTCCTCCGCAGAACTGTGAACCCGTTGCCTTCTGCGACTTAGGTTGGAAGTTAGGTAGTTTTCCGTAGTTGCGGAGTAGTTTCGAAAGGGTAGATCAAATCCGCCTGTGTCACCCACCGCCATGGCCAAGGAAGGTGCCGCTGCTGGAGCTGCGATGGACATCCACTCTGCTTTGAAGGAGGTGCTGAAGATCGCCCTGGGCCACGATGGCCTGGCAAGAGGGATCCACGAAGCTGCCAAAGCATTAGGCAAACGCCAGGCCCACCTCTGTGTGCTGGCATCCAACTGTGATAAGCCCACATACACCAAGTTGGTGGAATCCCTTTGTGCTGAGCACCAGATCAACCTGATTAAGGTTGATGACCACAAGAAACTCGGGGAATGGGTAGGCCTCTGCAAAACTGATCGGAAGGGGAAACCCCGGAAAGTAATAGGTTGCAGCTGTGTGGTGGTTAAGAGCTATGGCAAAGAGTCTCAGGCTAAAGATGCCATCGAAGAGTACTTCAAATGCAAGACATGAACGGCAATAAAATCGGCTTCTTTTCGTTTTAAGTTCCTAAAAACATAAAAAAAAAAAACAGAAAAGTAGCACTATCTCAAACTCTTGCGTTTTCGTTGGAAATAATAGCACTCTCGGTTTTCTTCCAAATGTAAACTTTGCATATTATGTTCTTTTTTGTAATGGAAATCATCTGTTTGGAAGTTTACAAACCGCTTAAGATTTGCTCTAGCATTATTAAGGTTTAATTGACAATCTTATATGTATCTTTGAGGCCAGCCTGGTCTACAAGAGCTAGTTCCAGGACAGGCTCCAAAGATACAGAGAAATCCTATCTCAAAAAAACAAAAGCACGCCTTTAATCCCAGCACTCGGGAGGCAGAGACAGGCGGATCTCTGTGAGTTCGAGACCAGCCTGGTCTACAGAGCTAGTTCCAGAACAGGCTCTAAAGCCACAGAGAAACCCTGTCTCGAAAAACCAAAAAAAAAAAAAAAAAAAAAAAAAAAAAACCTTTAACCCCAGCACTCGGGAGGCAGAGGCAGGCAGATCTCTGTGAGTTCGAGACCAGCCTGGTCTACAAGAGCTAGTTCCAGGACAGGTTCCAAAACCACAGAGAAACCCTGTCTTGAAAAACCAAAAAATTAAAAAAAAAAAAAAGAAAGAAAGAAAAGAAAGAAAGGAAGGAAGGAAGAAAGAAAGAAAGAAAAAAAAAATCCTGGACACACACAGCTTTAATCCCAGTACTTGAGAGACAGAAGCAGGCAGATCTCTATGAGTTCAAAGCCAGTGGTCTACAGAGTGAGTTCCAGCACAGCCAGAGCTACATAGAAAGACAGTCTCAAAAAATAAAAAGAGAAGGAAAAAAGAAGAAAGAACAAGAAAGGGAAGGAAGGGAGGGAGGCCGGGCGGTGATGGCACGCACCTTTACTCTCAGCACTTGGGAAGCAGAGACAGGTGGATCTCTGAGTTTGAGGCTAATCTGATCTAGAGTGAATTATTCCAGGACAGGCTCCAAAACAACAGAGAAACCCTGTCTCAAAAGAACAAAAAAAAAGGAAATATATCACTATAAAACTACTATGAAAATAGTAAGTCCCTGTAGGCAAATTATGGAATCTCTGTTTTTCAAAACTTCCTCAATAAAGAATAAAGAAAAATCTCTGAGGCTAAAGAGGTGGGCGGCTCAGTAACTAGGACCTCATCTTTTTTTTCTTCACAGGGTTTCTCTGTGTAGCCCTGGCTGTTCTGGAACTCGCTCTGCAGACCAAGCTGGCCTTGAACACACCGAGATCTACCTTCCTCTGCCTTCCAAGGGCAGGGATTAAAAGTGTGTGCTCACCAAGATAGGCTAGATAATTATTTTCTCTTAATTTTGTCCAATACAAATACACTAACTATTGTAACTAGTTCTTACTTGGTAAGTATTTCATTGTATGTAATTTTACTATGCTAAAATTAAAACCTCCCTTTTTAGTTAGACCAAAGGAGGGAGTGCTGTGAAATAGCCCTTCTGTACACTAACTATGTACTGCTTTCATTGGCTAATGATAAGGCCAACTTGGCCTATAGCCAGGCAGAATAAGACTAAGCAGGAAAGCCAAAAGGAGATATGGAGAGGAAGAAGGGTGGTGTCAGAGGAGAGATGTGAGCCAGCCGTGGGGAGAAGCAAGATGCTAGAGGATAGGTAAAATCTATCCTCTAGAGCCATGTGGCAAAACTTAGATTAATAGAGATGGGTTAGTTTAAGTTGTAAGAGCTATTTAGTAACAAGCCTGAGCTACTGACCAAATGAGCTTTATCACTAACCAATGGAAGCAATACATATTCACAGTATACAGAAGGATTATCTGAGCAAATTTTTATCCAAAGAAACCTAATTTGCTCACTAACTTTGTTGTCTTACACTTATTATCTTACATTCACTAAAATGTAAAAAAAATGAATTTTTATTGTTTTTGCAAAAGAACACTAAGGTGTTTGATTTTTTTGTTACTATTTGTTGGGGTTTTTTGTTTGGTTGATTGGTTAATTGAAACAGGATCTCACTCTGTAGCTCTGGTTAGCCTGTAACTCACTATGTAGACCATGCCCAGCTATATGCTAAATTATAAAATGAGATTTGGGGACTAATGCAATGATCATTAGTATAATTCTTCAATTTCCTTTAATATTATTGAAGCTGTCACCTGCAGTTAATCAGAAATGAACTATTAATGTGATCTTGGAGGTCAAACTACCAAAGAGCGGTCCTAGTCAAGAACGGCCACTAGGTGGAGGCGGTGTTTTAAGTTCACTGCCTTCAGAAGCAATGAGCAACTTACTATTCTATGCATGTACTGGAACAGAGTCTTGCTGTGTGCTCCAAGCTGACACTGAACTTGTTTCTGAGTAGACTATTTACTCTTCTTTTCTTTTTTTTCCTTGTTTTTTTTTCAGAGTGCCACCCTGTAGCCCAGGCTGGCCTTAAACTCATCCTGCTACCTCAGCCTCCCGAATGCTGGGAGTATAAGTGTGAGCCCCCACACCCAGCCAGTTTAATCTTTTTTCAATTGGTATAGTCCAATAATAATTTACTAATTATTTTCAAATCTAATTTCCCCCCATTTAAATTCACATTTCATTCTGAAGTGGAGAAAGGAATCAGCAGTTACAGCATTTTGAGATTCTGTGGTTTCTCAGAGAGAAAACATCTGAGTTCCTATGGCTTCTAAGGATCTTCATAGTGATATTTCATTTGTATTTTAATAAATAAAGTTTTCCTGAAGATCAGAGAGCAAAACAGCCACTCTGGTCAGCCATATAGACCAAGTGACACACACCTTTAATCCCAGTAGCCACGCTAGTTGCCATAGAAACTGGGCAGTAGTGGTGCACGCCTTTAATCCCAGCTAAAACGGGAGGAGACAGCTCTCAGACACAGTCTCGTTCTGAGATTCCTGGAGGCAGGATCGCCGTTTTAGACTGAGGTAGAGGTAAGAGCCAGTGGCTGGCTGTTTTGCTTTTCTGGCCTTCAGGTTGAACCCCAATCTGTCTCTGTCTGTATCTGTCTCTGGGTTTTTATTATCATACTACAGATCAATCTTGAGGTCCTAAGAGTTTGATGGCAGTTGCCAGAGGCCAGTGTCTCCTGGGATAGGGGTAGGAAGCAGGAGTGGATCTGCCCTGTGGCAGGCTTGTGTTCCTGAGCTTGGCCTTCCACGCAGAACCAGGAGGTCCTCGGTGAAGACCCCCAGAGAGAACTGGATGCCACCATCCAGCAGCTGCCAGCAAGGGGAGGCAGCAACACTGGAGGCTGAAGCAACACAGGAGGTGGGAGTCAGCAGCGCCCTCACAGAGAGGATACTGGGGATCACCGAATTTGCAGCAGTACCCCACCCCTGGGGTCCAGGGTAGCAGGCCCTCTCCAAAGGGTGAAATGGGGTTTGTTCCTTGATTTCTCTTTGGCTTCACAAACAGTCCAGTAGAGATCCCACAAGCTCATGAGCACGGGAGACATCTTTTCCATGGTTCTTCACACCGCTCTGATAGAGATTCTGGGAAACGGCACCTAGCATATTGAGACTTTCCTTCCCTGCGGTGGCTGACTTTCTGTTCCTGCAGAAGACTGCGAAACCAGGCTGGTCTCAGTAAAGGACCTGGAGGCCGGCAGGAAAGTTTCAGACGTCCAGCTCGATGTGCGTTCTCATTCCTGAGGCTGCTGAGAGCCAGCCTTGCCTACGCTTAAGGATGCGGCGGAGTCTGGGGTGTGGAGGGGAGAATGTCCCTTGCTCCCCTGGGCTTCTGGCTGTTTCTGCACCTGTATTACTGAAAGCTTTGAAAACCAAAGACTTGAAGTTCAGTCCCTGTCTTGATTCGGCCCTCCTCTATTCTTTTCCCAGACAATAACTCTGTCCAGGACAGCCCTGAACACGCAACAATATCCCTGCCCCAGCTTCCCTGGTGCTCGGATTACTCTGAGTTGACCCCTTTGCTTACCCCACCATCTACAGTTTCTTCCTGAGGTCTTAACTTTTTCTACAGGCCACCACTGGCCTTCTCTTTCCACTTTGGCAGGTGGAGAAGTCTAACTTTCTAATCCTTTCCGTCCTCTGTCGGGGCATCCAAGCATTCTCCCCTCTTAGAACTTCTAGTGCTCAGAAGCAAAATGATTCAATGCCCTGCCTGGAAATCTCCCAGCTTGAAAATTCATTAGCTGTGTGACACAGATTTCATGTAGCTTGCTTACAGGAAGGGTTTTTTTTTTCCCCTGCCCTTTTCACAGCTGTCTGACACAGTTCTCTTTCCCTAGCCTCTAGGCACGCTGACATTTGTTCCCAGCCTGGTGACCCTTCACTAATAGCCCGTCCTTCTCCACCTCTAACTGCCCCTGTTTATACAGCGCCCACACACTGCGTTCAAAAGCCAAAGTCGCATTTTAAATTCCCATCTACCTACATCTGCTACTGGTTTCTGTGTAGCTAGTACTGACGTGTAACAAATTACTTTAGAAATTAGTAGTTCCGGCCAGGCCTGGTGTTGTCCATAATCCCAGAATTTGAGAGACAGAAACAGGAGTGTCTCTGTCTGTTCCAGGCCAGCCCATTTTACATTGGGAGCTCCAGGCAAACCCAAGGCTACACAATGAGACCCTATCTACAAAACAAAAACCAAACCAAGGCTGGAGGTGAATGTGGGGGATAAAGTACTGGCTAGTACGCCTGAGGCCGCAGGTTCCACCCAGCACTCTACCTTCACACATAAATCCAAGAGATTAAAGCAACGGTAAAGTGTGACTTTTTCAAGTTATATGGATTAGTTGAGCAGTTCTTTCTCGAGCCTTGTGTGGAGGTGGGGCGGGGGTATTCAACTGGTTTGGTGGCTGGATGAGTTGACCCCTTTGCTCATATGGTCTCCCGCTCCCCTAAAGGCTAACCTGGTCATGATATAGCTCCAGTGATCCCACATACCCAACAGATGCTTGTGTGCGCACCAAGAGGCACACGCAGGGATGCTTTAAACAGCGTGATTCACAGAACCAAAGACCAAACAGCCCAAATGTCTGTCCTTGTATTCTGTGTATTAGCTTTAGCAAATGACCTTGGGGACCACACTATAAGAGGAGGATTGAGGAGAAGGAATTGTTTCTCAGGTCACAGTACTTGCCCTAACTGTCCCTGTATGGTAGCCTATTCTCACACAGGGACGGCATATCCTCACACAGGACTAACCAATCGGCACAGAGTAATCTGAAAGGTGACCCCTGAACACACATTGCCATTCATTTATTATTGTCATTGTTGTGCATGGTATATTCGTGTGTGTGTGTGTGTGTGTGTGTGTGCATGTGTGTTCGTATGTTACCATGTGTGCGTGGAGGAGATAACACAGGTGTCTTTCTCTAACATTCTCTATTTTCTTGAGACAGGGTCTTTCACTAAGCTCATGGGTACAGCTAGGCTTTCCTCATTAGTGAGGAAATAAAGCTTAAACTTCTTAATGTGGAATTCAAATCCTTCCACACGACACGGGATTCACTCTTTACGGGACTGTCTGATTTGGGCTTTTAAAAAAAGGTATTCTGTTACCATAAGGGAAGCCATTCAACCTCTGTAAGGCTCAGCATCCTTTCTGGATTGAAGAATCGGCTGATGGCGTCACTTCTCAGACATCAAATGAGCTAACATAGCCAAAGATGAGAGCCAAGCAGAACCACATGCTGATTTTGTAATTGTAAAGATAGGGGATGCTCATGTTGCTGCCCCCCCCCCCCGCCAGGCCTCCCTTTGAGTAACTATGAAGTTCTATGCTCTGTGACCTATTTACTGTGTTTTATACAGCTGGCCATTGTAATGGTCTGTGCAGTGTTTTAAGCTCTGTGCTTTCTCCGTTATTCCCCATTATATGAATCCTACCCATCTCTTTAAGCTTCTCCCTAGGCTGTTCTAGTGCCCAACTCTTCACTCTTTCTCTGCTACAGTGTTCAGCAATGGTGTTTGGAATTTGCACTCATCGTCTCTAACCATCAGCTGTAGCTGATTATTGGGTTCATGTACATATCCAGTTATACACTATTATTCTTTAAAACCGTGAGTCCTCACTAGCGTTAACCGTCAACTTGACACAGCCTGGAATCACCTGACAAGAGTCTTAATTGAGTCTGAGTGTGGTGGCGCACACCTTCAATCCCAGCACTCTGAAAGCTGAGGAAAGCGGATCTGGTGAGTTCGAGACTGTCCATGGCTACACAGACAAACTCTGTCTAAAGAAGAAAGGAAGGGAGGGAAGGAGGGAGGGAAGGAAGGAAAGGAAGGAATGAAGAGCTCATAATTATCTTTATTGGCTAGGTCTGTGAGCAGGTCTGTAAAGGATTATGAATTATCTTGATTGGTAATTGACAGAGGGCCCAGCACACTGCGGGCAGCACCATTACTAGGCATAACAAAGGCAGCAGTTAACCAGGAGCCCGGGAGTGAGCCCCCCAGTAGAGTTCCTCCACGGTTCCTGCTCCACGTTCTTTTCTTGACGTCCTGTCTTGACTTCCTTCAGTGACGGAGTGCGGCCTGGGAGGGTAAGCTAAATAAACCTTTTTCTCCCTAAGTTTCTATTCGAGTGGTTTAGTTTGGTTTCAACAACAGGAAGAAAACTAGAGCCCCGTAGTACTGGGAATTGAAACCAGCGCCTCACACCTGCCAGGCAAGAGCTTTGTAAACAGAGCAATATCCCTAGCCCCAAAGTTATGGGTTTTTCTTCTTTCTTATGAAGCTTAACATCGTACCTCGTATAAAGAGTCGTCATTGAGGATTTGAGTGAAGGACTCATTACAGAATTATGCCCCAGAAATAAATCCCATGTTTTAATGTGTGATATTGTTTCCTAGGGTGTGAAGGAAATAGCCAATATGGAATTTCCCTAATCTACTCAGAGGGAGCAGAGTAATGTAAACAGTCTGGGCTGATCTTCAGCCAACAGCATCAGGACGATCTAAAGTGAGTTTATCTTGAGGTTCAGCCGCCTCCCTTTGGCACTGGAGACGGTGAAATTAGCTGCTGTGGCCCCGTCATTCAAAACCAAACACACAAAGCACACTGCTTGTGTGACTTTTTGGGATCACTTGAACAAAAACTAGTTCCATAGAGTGTTTCTTGAAGTGATGGGTCCAATATCCAGTTTAAACGCTTGCCTTATACCAACTGCATGTCAAATAAATGTGTGAACTCTCTGCCTGGAAAAACCAAAACTCGTATTATCAACGTAGAGAAGTTATTTCAAATTTTAAAGTTAAAATAAGGAAGTGTTTTGAATGTTGCCTAACTCACCATTGTGGGAAAAAGTTAGAAGCCGTTCCGACCATGCCGTTCTACTTTGCATTTCTATTGAATACTTGGATTTTTTCTTAACAAACTTGCAGTATTTGTCTCATAATCTTTAACTTAAATACTAATTTATAATTTTTGAGAGAAGAATTATATTGCCAATGACCAAATTATTAATCAGGCAGAAGTTTTAGTAGCCAGGTATTGATGCTTACTGTGGACGCTATGAAGTACTAACTCCATACATCTGAAAGCAGTTTTTAAAAGTATATATCTATTGTATTTGTATGTGTGTGTGTGCCTGAGTGTGTATGTGTGCACCATATGTGTGCAGGTGCCCTAGGAGAAGAGAAAAGGTCAAACCCCTAGAGCTGGAGTCTCTGAAAGAGCAGTACATACTCATAACCCATAATTCCTAAGCCCCTCTGAAAACATTTTAAATTATAGCCCATAATATTCCTATAAAATGTTGCAATTATCAGCTAAATGATAGGCCTAATAAAAGCAATGTAATACTTGTATAGGACATACGGAATATGATGGGTCTTAGACCTGGTGTATATTACTCATTTAAAGCTGTTCTTAGACTGAAGGACCTCCTTTCCTCTAATCAAACTATTCAATAAATAAAAACTATTCAATAAAAAGATACAGTAAAAATAAAGTTAAAGCTCCCAGAGAATAAAATATCTTTATTCTCTCTCTCCGCCTCTGTGTCTGCATGTGTATGCATGTGTGTTTGTGTGTGTATGCATATGTGCGTGTGTACGTGTGTACAGACACGCACCTGCTAGAGCACACACATCACTGTCAGAGGACAGCTTTGCACAAATCAGTTCTCTCGCTCCACCTTGTTTGGGGGCGGAGTCTCTTGTTTCTGTCCTTGAGCTGCATACCCCTGGCTGGCTGTCAGCCTCTGGCCATCTCTCCCCCTTCTCCCGGGTCCCATCTTGACACAGGCATGTCTGGAACACAGATGTGCATCTGGCTTTTTTTTCTCTTTTAAACCATGGTTTCGGGGTTCCAACCCAGTCGTCAGGCTTAGGCAGCAAGTGTCTTTACCCACTGAGCTATTTCCCTGACCCTTACTGTCTTTTATTTCTCTTAGTCCTCTGTGGTCAGGAAATACTCATGGGAGGAGGTTGTGATCTCTCTGCGATCCTCTAATCCACTGGTTCTCAAAATGCAGCAACATGCCTGGCGGTGGCGGCGCACGCCTTTAATCCCAGCACTTGGGAGGCAGAGGCAGGCGGATCTCTGTGAGTTCGAGACCAGCCTGGTCTACAGAGCTAGTTCCAGGACAGGCTCCAAAGCCACAGAGAAACCCTGTCTCCAAAAAACCAAAAAAACAAACAAACAAACAAAAAACCAAAAAATCAAAATGCAGCAACACGGTGGTCTAGACCAGGAACCGAAGCAGCCCTGGAATTCTTATGGAGTTTCAGGAGCCAGACGAACCCAAGACCACCTGGCCCAGTCTCTCTGTTTTGTAGGTGGTGGGGACTTTGTGGAGCCAAGGCCACATAACTCACAAGGCACAAAACCAGATTTCCTATTTTTCTTCAGGCTGGTTCCTTCGATCTTACTGAGAGTCTGGAAAACACAGACGTGTAAGAGCAACCAGAAACACGAATGGTGTGCTAGAGAGATGAGCAGAATTGCTGCCCCTTAGTGAGGGGCTGGGCTCTTTGTCTCAGACCTCTCAGTCCCGATGAACTCTGCCTTGGGGTTCAGCTGGATCTCTGTGTTGTTTCTCAAGGTGTAACTGTTTCTTTTGTCTTCTCTGTCTCTCTCCTGTTTCTCTGTCTTTCTCTCTCTCTCTCTCTGAATAAAGGTCAGAGCCTAAGTGTGCCCATTTCTCCTGCCCACACTTCCTCTAAAGTTCCTGGCCCTGATATTTGGTAGCTGCTGAGATTTATGGTTTGCCTGCCCTGGTTTTGTTTGTTTGTTTGTGTTGTGTTTCTTTTAAACCCTAAAAAATATTCCTAGAGAAGAACAAACCAGAACCACAAGTTTTTTTGTTTTTTGTTTTTTTTTTTGTTTA
>NC_022024.1:32619698-32621328 GCF_000317375.1 Microtus ochrogaster
GCCTGTCTCTGCCTCCCGAGTGCTGGGATTAAAGGCGTGCGCCACCATCGCCCGGCTGTTTTTTTTTTTTTAAAGACAAGGTTTCATGTAGCCCAGGCTGGCCTCAAACTCCCTCTGTAGTCAAGGCTGGCCTTGAACTCCTTATCCTCCTGCCTCAACATCCCAAATTCTAGAATTACAGGCATGCAATCGTTACACTTGGTCCAATTTGCTGTTACACATCTATTCATTGTTTAAAATGACATTTATTTTGGGTACACAGGCACATGTAACCCTCTCTAGCACACATGCAGAGGCCATGACGCTCAGGCCATCAGCCTTGGTGGCCTATGCTTCCCATACTGAATCATCTCACGGTCTCCTTCATTTCAAGTAGGTTTTGGTTTGGTTTGGGGATTTTGGTTTTTTTTTGCTGTTGTTGTTTTGTTTTGCTTTTGAGACAGGGTCTCTCTAGGGTCCTGGCTCTCCTGGAGCTCACTATGGAAACCAGGCTATCCTGAAGCCTCCTAAGTGTTAGGATGACAAGGGTAAGGGCATAGTGGATTACACATCCTAAAGAAACACCCAGTCAGGGTGCATCCGGCAAGAGAAGAAAGGGTGCGACTATTTCTTTTTCTGCGGAGTCTAGATGTCTTTGCTACTAGTTTCATAACATCCGACGCCCTCGATAGGTGTCAAAGAGGAGAAGAACTAAGTGAGCACAAGTTTGAATTCATGTGACTTTCCCACGTTGATGCCAGCGAAAAAGCCAGCACATAAGTAAAAATATAACTTTGGAGAGAAGAAAAGACATGAGTAAGCAAAACTGGCATTGCCAAGCTAGTTCTTCTTTTTGTACAGGACTTGAAACTTGCTAACTTTATAGGAGTGTGTTTCTCATGCCCAGAGGGTCATTTTCACATCCCACATTTGCCAGCTCAGTGTTTCCTTCCTTGTTACTTAAAAGGTTTCTAGATTTTCTGAAAGGAGAGAAGTTGATGAAGATAGATGCAGATTACTTAAACAATTCTCAAAGGATGAGGACAGGAATTGATTTGATTTGCTCTGCAGAGGGCAAGGAACTTTAATGTTTATTTAATTTTGTTACTCATAGGGGGAAGGTGTTATATCTGTATTAAAAGTAAATATGATTTTAATATTTGTTCAAGTGGAGGAATTCTTTTAAAAATAGATTTATTTGTCTTTATTTTATGTGTGTGTTTGCTTGCATGTATATTATATGTGTGAGCATGTGTCTGTCCCCCACTCACCCACCGAGAAGGCAGAAGAAGACATTGGATTGCCTAGAATTGGATCTCTAGGTTATTATGAGCCATCATGTGAGTTCTAGTTTGCCATAGAAACCAGGCGGTAGGGCCTTCAATCCCAGCCCTAGAGAGGAATATAAAACAGGAGGAGACAGCTCGCAGACACAATCTCATTCTCAGCATTCATGGAGGCAGGAACGCCATTTCAGACTGAGGTAGAGATAAAAGCCAGAGGCTGGCTGTTTTGCTTTTCTGACCTTCTGGTTGAACCCTCATATCTGTCTCTAAGTTTTGTAGTCTGTGGCTGCTTGTTTGTTTCCCAGCCACCCAAACTCTCGAAATAATCACACGGAAACTGTATTAATTAAGTCACTGCTTAGCTT
>NC_022024.1:32625009-32626207 GCF_000317375.1 Microtus ochrogaster
TGGGTCTATGGCCACACTACCCTGAATGTTGATCTCGGAAGCTAAGCGGGATCCAGCCTGGTTAGTACTTGGATGGGAGACAACTTGGGAATACTGGGTGCTATAGGTTTAAAAAAAAAAAACACTTAAATGAATATTGTTAGGCTTAAAATGTAAGCTGTGCCAGGTGTGGTGATGAATGCCTTTAATGTCAGCACTGGAGAGACAGATCAAAACTGATCTCTGTGAAGTTCAGGCCAGCCTAGTCTACATAGTGAGTTCCAGGACAGACAAGGCTCCATAAAGAGACCTTGTCTCAAAAATATATATACAGAAAACAAACAAAAAAAGTAATCCCTACCTTTCTATAAGAGCCATAACAAGCTAGATTAGGAAATGATTCAAATGAAAAACTTGGCTTTAAAACTTAAAACTGGGGGCTGGGCATACCCTGGGTTGGGTAGTGACCTTTGGTAATGAACTACCAGGTACTTGTTTCTGTTCTGAAGCTACATGGCATAGTACTTATATTTCCTCAGTGTTTTATTGTACGTGGTCTCCTCCACCTGGCAGCCAGGACCCTGCCTATGCCTACCTCTGAATCCTCATGCTAAGTCTGAGGCCCCTAACCAAGCCCCTCAAGCTCCAGGTTTCCTAACCCCTCTTCATCATGTTCTTCTAGCGAACATGAGACATCAGAGCCCAAACCAGCACTACATGATGCCAAGCAGTGGGTTTTTAAGGAATGATAAATAACATGGGGTGCCCGGGGGACTGCCTGCCCCAAGTCTGAGCTTTCCTGGAGGCTTTGAAAATTCTACCCCAGCGAAGACCACACAGATGAAAGCCGTCTGCCTGCCTTCTTCAGTGCAATTTGCTGACTCATGGCTCACGATGTTCCTCTGAGAATGATTAATCAGCAATCTTGTGATGTTTTAGCAAGAAGGCCGGAGGAGGCTGCCCCTGGAGATGAGATTCAAATTAGCAGCAACATGGAAAGTAGTCACGTTACTGCATTCGCTCAATATTTGCTCAAGTAGGGGGGTTTCCCATGGAAAAAGCACTTACATGGAAAAATATTAAGATAGCAGAGAGGGAAGATACTGTTAGGCAGCACACACATTGTATAGGAAAAGATATAGTCGGTCTTATGCCAAGCCTCCCGTGACCACCCAGCTTACAGCAGATCTCAACATCAGGTTGCTTTTTATTTTTATTT
>NC_022024.1:32627142-32627955 GCF_000317375.1 Microtus ochrogaster
TTATTAAATACTGGCCAGGTAGATGGGCTCTAGCCAGGCCCATACTCAGGTTCTTGAGAAATGGCCCAAGTCAGGGTTTGCAATGGCTTAAGTATTCCCCAATGGAGACAAGTGTGCATTTTGACTTATTTCCTGCCTGTAAGCCTCCCGCCCACACCTGATCAACAGATCAGATTTGGAGGAGTGAGAACCTGCGCTTTGTTATCTTTCACACACAACAGCCTCCAGCATTTCAGTAACTATCTGTCCTTGGGTTTGCAGATCAGAGGCCTTTTTGTTTCACTCATCTTTAAAATTTAAATGATTTTAATTTAAATTTAACTCGTGATTAAAATTTAAAATGAGCTGGGCAGCGGCGGTGCACACCTTTAATCCCAGCACGCAGGAGGATCTCTGTGAGTTTGAGGCCAGCCTAGGCTACACACGGAACCGAGTACCAGGACAGACTCCAAAGCTACACAGAGAAACACTGTTTCAAAAAACAAATAAAAACCTCCAAATCTTAAAATTGTACGTTGGCTCTCACAGTTACATATCTGGAGCTGTTCAGAATCTTAGCCCGGCACAAGAGACAGCTTCACCAACAGCACAGGCATGAAGATGGACGATTCAAACGGAACCTCATGGAGCTGAAAGGCTTCTGTAAGGCAAAGGACACCATCAAAAGGACAAATGACGGCCTACAGAATGGGAAAACATCTTCACCAACCCCACATATCTGACCAAAGGATGGTCTCCAAAATATATAAAGAACTCAAGCCGGGCGGTGGTGGCGCACGCCTTTAATCCCAGCACTCGGGAGGCAGAGGCAGG
>NC_022024.1:32628055-32632056 GCF_000317375.1 Microtus ochrogaster
CCGACAACTGAATAATTGCTAAGGTGGTGTTCACATGTTACAGGGACAGGCTTAACTATCAAGAACATGTTAGATTACACTGCGTTTGAGCACTGAGGGGAAAGGCTGGTGGAAGCGTTGCAGCTCTGGGGGGAAAGATATCCTGGCCGTCAGGAGCCAAGGGATACCACAAAGGCACACTGCACAACAAATCTCACGCAAGAGATTCATCAGGGAAGACACAAGAAGGTGTCTGCCTCTGCTGGGAAGAGGAACAGCAGGGGACTGAGCTGGAAGCAGGTTTATATAGGGTTTCTGGTATGTGTGCTGTGGAGGGGGTGGGGGTTGAGGGCTGAGATTTCCATGGTGGGAACCGGTGGGATTTCAAGTCCTGATCTTGGGACAAAGTCCAGGAACCGGGGGATTTCGAGCTCAGAGGTTGGTGAGATTTTAAGGTTATGGATTAGGTTATGTTAAATAAGCACACTGGCAGATTGAAGCAGAGACTGTATTTACTGGAGGGTTAGGACCTCAGTATCAGGATGGGGGCATTTATGGGAGTTCCATGGCAGGCCATGACATTCATGAGGCAGGAAGAGAAGAAGGGATGGTTGCCGAAGTCTGGGTCCGCTAAGTGGTCACTTGTGGCTAATGGAGAGGTAGTGGATGGCTGCAGCCTCAGTCTGGAGTCTATGAGGCCCAGCGAGATAGAAAAAAAACATAACCAGAGCATGACCCTAATTTCCCTTAGCCTGGGACCAAACGCCAAGAGCCAACCCGACCCATTGCATCCGGAGGAATAGGGAAATATGCAAAAGCACCCAGGTAACATGGTAGCATGACGAGGCCGCTTAAGAAAACTATAAAATTATGTGAATTAAGAAAACTATAAAGTTATATCCCCACCCATGCCCCTGTGCCTATTGTTACTTTATAAATTAGTATTTATAGCATTGACTGGATTGGAACTCATTCTGTAGACCAGGCTGGCCTTGAACTCATAGAGATCCACCTGACAAACGGAGGGAATCCTAGGAATGGAGCATATGGGTAAGCAAACACAAAATACAGATGCAGGTATCACCAACAGAATACAAGAGATGGAAGAGAGAATATCAAGCACTGAAGACTAGATAGAGGAAAGAGATTCTTCAGTCAAAGAAAATGTTAAATCTAAAAAAATCCTAACAAAACATCTAGGAAATATGGGACAAACCTAAAAATTGTAGGACTAGAAGAAGGAAAAAAAAACCCAGCTCAAAAACCTAGAGGATATATTTAACAAAATCAAAGAAGAAAAATTTTCCAACCTAAATAAAGACATGCCCATGCTGGGCAGTGGTGGTGCATGCTTTTAATTCCAGCCCTCGGAGGAAGAGGCAAGAGGGGATGGGGGATGAGAATATGAGGGACAGTTGGGGAGGGACAAGGAGGCAGAGCATCAAAGAGATATCTTGATAACCATTATAGGGTTAGGGAGAAACCTGGTGATAGGGAAATTCCCAGGAATCCACAAGGATGACCCCAGCTAAAACTCCTAGCAATGACAGAGAGGATGCCTGAACTGCTTGCTCCTGTAATCAGACTGGTGACCACCCTAATTGTCATCATAGAACCTTCATCCAGTAATTGATGGAAGCAGTTGGCAGAGATCCACAGCCGAGAACTGGGCTGAGCTCCTGAAGTCCAGTCGAAGAGAGGGAGGAGGGATCACATGGGCAAGGGAGGCCAAGATCATGATGGGGAAACCCACAGAGATGGCTGACCTGAGTTTGTGGGAGCTCGTGGGCTCTGGACCCACAGCTGGGGAGCCTGCATGGGATCAGACTAGTCCTGCATGTGGATGACAGTTGTGTGGCTTGGTCTGCTGTGGGGCCCCTGGCAGTGGGACCATGATCTATCCCTGGTGCATGAGCTGACTTTTTGGAGTCCAGTTCTCATGGTGGGATGCCTGCTCAGCCTTGATGCAGTGGGGAGGGGCTTGGTCCTGTCTCAACTTGATGTGCCAATCTTTGTTGACTCCCCATGGGAGGCCTTACCCTTTCTGCAGAGCAGATGGGAGGTAGGGTGGGTGAGAGATAGGGGTTGGGGGGGTCGGGGGAAAGAACTGTGATTGGTATGTAAAATGTATAAAATTTTTTAAATAAAAAAAAACTAAAGCTGGCTTTGGAGTTGGAGCATGGCTCTCTCTTTCTCTAAACCCAAGCATGCTTGTTAAAGTTAAATCCAAGATATCACTTACTGTGTCATCAGAGAAATTTATTATCGGGAAGCAGAAAAACCTATTTCCACCTTGGAGGAAAGAAGGTCTTTTAAAGGCAAGCGTCTTTTGCAGACAAATATCAGAAACACAGAATAAATTCTTTAATAATCTCGTATACATATACTGCTTAAATAATGACAGATCTCAATCACTGACAGATATTTTTCTCTTAAAGATTTACCATTTTTAATTCTAAGTATGTGCTTGGGTCTGCGTGTTTGAGTTCAGGTGCCCGTTGAAGCCCTTGGGATGCTTTGATTCACAAGAATGGCTCTGCTCTCAGGTTCCTAGGGTGTCCAAGATCCTGACCCCCACAAAGCAGACCACACGAATGTTTTCCCCAACTGACACAACAGTGGTAAAGGCCTTGAACTCCTGAAAGGCACTGTTTGACCTCACCACGTCCCTGTGGACAACCTTACCCGGGAGGTGAAAATGTTGAGAAGATTAAAGGAATTAGCACGGGAGAAGTGCTTAAAACAGGGCACACCCAGCCGGGTGATGGTGGCGCGTGCCTTTAATCCCAGCACTCGGGAGGCAGAGGCAGGCGGATCTCTGTGAGTTCGAGACCAGCCTGGTCTACAGAAGATAGTTCCAGGACAGGCTCCAAAACCACAGAGAAACCCTGTCTCGAAAAACCAAAAAAAAAAAAAAAAAAAAAAAAAAAAAAAAAAAAAAAAAAAAAAAAAAAAAAAAATTTTCCTTCTAAGAATATCTGTCTTCCAGTTGCTTTCTAGTTTACTCATTCTTTATATTCATGCATATTGCTTTGTAGAAATGTTACGAAATATTTGCCTGCCCAATAATCTATGTATTGAAGCTTCCAGAATGGCTGTCTCTTATCCAGGGATGTTTATTAATTGGAATATGCCCATCATGAAGTCCCATGAATCTACAGTGGTCCAAAACAAGAAAAATTCTTGAAGACTTTATCATTTTAACTATGCATGCGTGTGTGTGTGTGTGTCTGTGCATGCAGAGGGCACAGGCATAAGTTATGTGTGTGAGCTGACGGATATCGGTGTAGGAACTGAACTCCAGAAGGGCAATGTATATTCTTAAAAAGAATCATCTCTACAGCCCACAAAAATACTTCTGATTGGCCTGGAGGGATGGCTCAGCCGTTGAAGGCTGGGCTCACAACCAAAAAATACTTCTGATCTTGGTTCTGAGTCTCAAATGCATAGTGTTTGTAGCCTCACTGAGCAGCTGAAGGGCATCTGGCACACGCCGTGCGCACGCACGCACACACACACAATATTTAGTATTGATTTTGGATACTAGAATTCTTGTTATAAGCCAGGCATGGTAATGCAGGTCATTAATGGATACAGAGGCAGGATCTCTGTGAGTCCCTGGCCAGCCAAGGCTACATAGTGAGACTCTTTCTCAAACAAACAAAAAATAAACAAATAAAAATAAAATCCCTGCGACATTTGAATAGCTCTCTGGTTCTTATGCTGAACCTTTAAGTCATTGTGTTTTGTTGCAATGTGCCCACTGTCTCTGTTATCCTGCAACACGACATTAACATAATTTAGATCTTCCTTTCCTTGTATGTTTGTGGTACAAATGTATTTTTCCTATATGTGAGTGTGTGTGTGTGTGTGTGTGTGTGTGTGTGTATATATATATATTTGCTATAAGTACCCATAGTACTATATATAGTTACTCGGCAGTTAAGAGCACTGCCTGCTCTTCCCAAAGGTCCTGAGTTCAATTCCCAGCAACCACATGGTGGCTCACAACCATCTGTAAT
>NC_022024.1:32633845-32635178 GCF_000317375.1 Microtus ochrogaster
TGTTGCTCCTTCCTCAGCTGTCAAGCAATTCAAAGACAACAACATAATAATAATATACAGTATCCCGATTTTCTGTGTATTTTTCATCTTTACGTGGTTTTATTTTAACCTCTAATTCTTTTATTTTTATTTTTTGGCTTTTTGAGACAGGATTTCTCTGTGTATCTTTGCCTGTTTTAGAACTTCTTCTGTAGACCAGGATCTCCTTGAATTCACAGAGATCCATCTGCCTCCTCCCAAGCCTACATATATTTTAAACACGCTATAAACCATTAAGAGCTTTTTTTTGTCTTTGAATCTATCTTTACTGTATATCTCTCTTTTTCTTACCACAAAGAGTCTTTAATTTTCTAAGCAATATTGCCATGGCTTTGATAGCTGGATCCAGTCCATTCTTTAGCTTTTCTGAGAGTTTAGCCTCATGGCGGAGGTACTGACAGGAGCCATGTTTATTGCCACACTCTATGGCATTTCAAGATCCAAAAATTATGTGATCAGCTTTTTAGCAATACCAGTTAAGTGTTTCATGGCAGGAAACAAGGTTTTGCAGCTAAGGCTGACTCAGGAAGCCTCTCTTAAATGAGAGCACTTGCCTCTAGCAAGCAGAGCCCACTCGAGAAAATGCTGCTATCAATAAACCTTGCTTTACTCTATTTGTTTTTGTCTAGAATTACTTCCCAAGCGTTCTCAGGCTTTATGTGGATACAGTTGTCCACGTGGGTGCCATTCTGTTGTCTGAGGTTTCTGTAGTCATTCCATCTCAAAGAAACACACAGAGGTCTACATTAGTTATAAACTAATTGGCCTAGTAGCTCAGACTTCTTATTAACTCTTATAACTTATATTAGCCCATTATTCTTGTCTAGGTTATCCACATGGCTCAGCACCTTATTTGGCAAAGGCAGCCACATCCTGCTTTTTCTGTGCCTGGGTCACGACTCCCTAATGACTATTTTCTAAATTTAGTATCCGTGGCTGGACACTGTAGTCCTCTCCATAAGCCCAGCACTTGTGAGGACAAGGCACAGACACTGTGAATTTCAAGTCATCCTAGACGATATACTAAGACCCCCGTCTTGAAAGGACGAGGTGGTGGGCTGGGGCAAGGCTCAGAGGCAGAGCTCTTGACTAATGTGTTTGGGGCCCTGGACTCCACCCCAGCCTCACAGAAACAAATTTTAAAGCCATTGCCAGTATCCATCAATGGCTTCCAGGGACCACATCTGGAAATCTGTGCTGATAATGAGAAGACTCCACATGTAAACCCTACACTCACCACGTGACCTCTGATCCCTCTAGTTTCCCCACGTGGGGGTTGGCCGTTCTGCTAGCC
>NC_022024.1:32636803-32638125 GCF_000317375.1 Microtus ochrogaster
CTTCTCCCTTCTCCCCTTCTCTTCCACAACCCACTAAATATCTATCTATCCGTATCTTGCCCGCTGCGAGGCTCCCTGACCAGGACCAGCCGCCTTCGGAGACCTGCGTGGTGGTCTCGTGGCGTGCCCATCCATCTATCCTCGTGGGACTTGCTGCCCCTCGTGGCCCACAGTAGCCACTTGGGGAACTGTGCCATCCCTGGCTGAACTGGCTGCTCTCGGGACCGGGACCGGGACCGCTGCCTGCTGCCTGCTGCCTGCTCCCTCTCGGGACCCCGCGGCTTGGTCTCATGGCTCGCTGCGGCCACTCGGAAATCTGCAGCAACTTTGCTTTTACACAAACCCTTTGAATCTACAAAGACGACCAGCCTGCAAGATACACTGGTGCGACGCGGCCCAAAAGTTGTAGGAGTGACCAACCACTGTCTGATCAGGTTTAAGGCCCGCTCCATGAGATGGAACCCTGAGCGTCAGACGTTGGTTGGTAGCCAAGAACCTAAGACGAGATAGACCATAGACTTAGAGGAAAAGCAAATACGGAAGGAAGACAGCTGGAAAAGGAGTGACTCCTAACAACATTCTGCTCTGCTCATAGATCACTGTCTTGCTCAGCCATTCTCAGAGAAGCTTTCTCCTGCAGGCGATGGGAACAAAGAAACAGAATCACAACTGGAGAAAGAGCAGAGTGAGAGACGTGGGAACACTCAGCCCTAAAAGGCTTGTCGCCATCGAATCCCTCTGCTCAGGGCTCCCAAGAGCCAGTGGGGATGGAAGGCAGCAAGGGAACAGGCTTTCTAGACACAACACAGCAGAGACTATGGCAGCCCGTGCAGGGCCTGTGCGGGTCTAAGTCAGAAGGAGCCCCAGCACTGAGAGAGGACATGGACACAGGCCCCCATCCCTAACCCAGAAACTATCTCCAGCTGTTAACTACCCACAAAGGAAAAATAGAGTCTCATTGGGTATAAAAAAAAAACCACTCTTAAGGGCAGGCCCCATGCCCAGCAGTAAATGCCAACACAAAATGAATTCAGTGTTAGCATGGAAGAGTTTCGTCTTATAGTACTGTCTGGGCATCTTTTACCTGTATGTTAAAGGTTTTGGATTTTGTGCCTTTATGGGATTTCTGGTTTCTCTGTGTGCCTCAATCTGTGTTGTTTCTTTCCTTTAAAAAAAAAATAATTTATTGAGTGCATGCCTTTAATCCCAGCACTAGAGAAGCAGAGGCAGGTGGATCTCTATGAGTTCAAGGCCAGCCTGGTCTACAAGAGCTAGTTTCAGGTTAAACTCCAAAAGCTACAGAGAAACCTTGTCTCAAAAAA
>NC_022024.1:32638840-32640621 GCF_000317375.1 Microtus ochrogaster
TCTGTAGACCAGGCTGGTCTCGAACTCACAGAGATCCGCCTGCCTCTGCCTCCCGAGTGCTGGGATCAAAGGCGTGCGCCACCACTGCCCAGCCAACAGTGAAATCTTGTCTGAAAAAAAAAAAAGAAAGAAAGAAAAGAAAGAACATTATTTCCCAACTAATCCATTTTTTCTTTTTTTGAAATACAGAGTTACCGTTCAGATATTACTGAAACAATGTTCTCTTCAGGTTGGTGAAACGGCTGGACAAGCCAAGGTACTTGCCATCAAAGCTACCAACCTGAGTTTTATCCCTAGGACCCATGTGGTAGAAAAGAATCAACTCCTCTAAGTTTTGCTTACAAGCACCTTAACGTGCATGTGCGCGCATGCACACACACTCACAATAACAGGAAAATACAAGTAAATTGTTTAGGGGGTCAAAGGAACCTAACTGGAGCAGAGAGGGATGAGAAAAAAAGAAGGAGGGGGCCGGGGGCACATGAGTTCACCATGCAATATCTATGGATGAAAGCATAATCAGTAAATTAATCATTACATAATGTTTTTACGTTTGAAAGATTTACTTGTATTATTTTCAGTTATGCATAGGCATCTGCGTCTGCGAGTACGCTTGAGTGAGCGCTGGGGCCCTTGCACGCCAGAAATGTCAGGTCCCCGAAGCTGTAGTTACAGATGGTTGAGTGCTACTTGATTTGGGTGCCAGAAACCAAACTTTCTCTGGTCCCCTGGAACAGTTTCTCTCTCTCTCTCTCTCCTTTTCTTTTTGGTTTTTCGAGACAGGGTTTCTCAGTCGCTATGGAGCCTGTCCTGGAACTAACTTTGTAGACCCTGCTGGCCTCTAACTCACAGGGATCCGCCTGTCTCTGCCTCCCTCCCGAGTGCTGGGATTAAGGGCTCGCGCCACTACCGTCCCGAGGAACAGTTGTTCTTAACACTTGAGCCATCTCTCCAGCCCCAGCTTCAATTCATTGAAAATGATTTAGTTGCCGCTTGGCTCCTCGAGCGCAGTGAGACCAGGAAGGCGGCAGAGCTCCTGGTGCTTACGATTACGTCAGAACGCAGGGAACCAGGGTTCTGCAACCTCCGCGGGACCCTAATTGTAGGACGCGCTTCTTCCAAGCCAGGTGACTTTCAGCTGACCTTGCGAAGGAGGTGGGTGTTGAGAGGAGCTAGTGTAATAATGGCAATACTTAGAGCCACTAGAGAACGGAAGCCCAGTCTGAGTGGTAAAGAAAGAGTCTGGTTTGCTGCCTTGTGGCTTGGCTTGCTGCTAACCCTGAGCTTCAGGCCCTAGTGCTGTTTGCTGCTCTCCGGCGCTGTTTCAGCAAACCTTCGACAAAAGCCCCAGGACCCTGGGTTGTCACGTCCTTCTCTCTCTAGAGATAAAAGACACAAGTCAGGTGGCTCAGTGAAAAGATTCCGGTTTAGAGTGGTTTGGTGACCCCTACCTCTGGCTGGATGACCTTTAGTGTGTGGCTTTTTTTCCCTCAACCTCCGTTTCCTTATTTGAAAATGGCAATAATTGAAAGGGGGAGGGGACTGTATTTGGTGGATGTTTGTCACGTTACTCCCAAGCACAATGAATATGTTTTCGAGAGTAAGCTGCTTAGTAACCCTACGGGAAAAAGGAGAAGGAGAAATACGGACTGAGGTACGTGTTCAAGCGCAGTTAGGAGCTGGGAACCCACAAGGGCACAGAGAGACAAGGCCTCAGGTTAGTGTTAGCTGACCACTTAAAAAGCAGTAAACCTAGGAGAAGGAGCCACACGGTAAGAGAA
>NC_022024.1:32641529-32642223 GCF_000317375.1 Microtus ochrogaster
GCCTAGGCTCCCACAAAGCCAGTGCGTGCAGTAGGATCAGAAACCCATTGCCATTGTTCTTGAGTTCTCACCACTAAGTACTTTTTAATCTATTCTTTTCTAAATGCTCTTTTTAATTTTGCTTCTAAAATAGCTTCTTGGAACCAATATTATTGTATTTGTGCTTAACTTTGTTCTCATCTAAATGTGGATTTTCTGACTGTACAGAAGAAACATTGTTAAATAATAAACTAAATATTCAAATTACAAAAAATTCAAAATAGAATAAATTTACATTCCTTTCAAAGATTAAAAAGAAGCAGCTCTTTAGCTCTCTGTTTAACTGGAAACTGGCACTTGAACTTAGTCTTCCTTCTGGCGTCAGCAGTTCCCTATTCTCAGAAAATGCAGTCTTCCACCTGAAGATGGGCACCGGCTGCTGCAGACTCCAGCACATCTGTTGCTTAAGACTTTTCCAAAATAATTTCTGTTGCCGCTGCGGACAGTGAACTTCTGCAAAAGAGGCTGTTGATCGGGGAGCCTCCCCGCGCCCAGACTCCTTCCAAGGAAAAAGCAGGAGCCGTGTCTCAGAGGCAGTCGCTTTTCGGGACAGGCCTAGCCGGTTATACACAACATAGCCAGGTTTGCGGTCTCCTTTTGGTCTGGAGTCAGGGTTTCTGAATCCTTCTGTGGGGAGGGTTCATCTAAAATGGTG
>NC_022024.1:32643840-32644745 GCF_000317375.1 Microtus ochrogaster
TGGTACATTTACACAGTGGAATATTAATTACTCAGTTGTTAAAAAATATGCCATCATGAAAATTTCCAGCAAATGGACGGAACTAGAAAATATCATCCTGAGTGAGGTAACCAGACCCTGGAAGACAAATATGATATGAACTCACTCCTCAGTGGACGTTAACTGCAAAGTGGAGGAGAACCAGGCGACAGCTGCAGACACAGAGAAGCTAAGCAACAAGGAGGGCTCCAGGGGTCCCCGTGAATCTGTGAAGGGGAAACAGAATAGACCTCACAGGGGCTGGAACGATGGCTCAGTGGTTAAGAGCACTGACCGCTCTTCCAGAGGACCCGGTTTCAATTCCCAGCACCCACAACTGTCTGCAACTCCAGTTCCAGGGGATCTGAAACCTCATACCAATGTCCATAAAATTAAATATATCATATATAAAAAATAAAATAAAAAAACAAAACAGACACCACAGGTGGATGGGAAGGTCTGAATGGGGGCGTGGGCATGCTAGAGGTCAGGTGGGGGGAGGATGGAGGAGAGAGAGCACTGGGAGTACTAGGAGCATTGGGAGGAACAACTGGAATCTGGGAGCACCTCTGGGATGAGCTAGAAACCTAGTGCAATCCCAGAAATCTATGAAGATGACCCTAAGATTCCTATCACTCGGGGATACAGAGTCTGAACCAGTCATCTCCTGTAACCAAGTGAGACTTCCAGTGGAGCATTTGGTACCCAAACCCATAGATTGTTGTCTAGACTGTCATCAGAGAGGTTTCCTCCAGTGACTGATGGAAACGGATGCAGAGACCCTCAGCCAAACATTAGGCCTGCTTTGGGAAAGAGGCGGAGGAAAAGGTGGTGGGAGTTCAAAGACGTCACAAGAACGCTGATGGGATCAAGCCCGGCGGCGGTGG
>NC_022024.1:32645180-32651534 GCF_000317375.1 Microtus ochrogaster
AAGGAAGGAAGGAAGGAAGGAAGGAAGGAAGGAAGGAAGGAAGGAAGGAAGGAAGGAAACAGAATCAACTAACCTGTACTCACTGTACTCATAGGAACTCACAGGCGCTAATCCACCAACTAGAGGGAGCGCCTGAACGGAACTTACTTAGGCCCTCTCCTTATATGTCACAGTTGTGTAGGTAGCTTGGTCTTCTTGTGGGACTCCTAACAGTGGGAACAGCGCTGTCAATGACTCTGCTTTTGGGACCCTTTTGTCCTTCTGGGCTCCCTAGGTCAGCCTTCATAGGAGAGGAGGTACCTAGTCGATGTGCCGTGGCTGGCTGATATGCATGGGAGATTTGCCCTTTTCTGAAGAGAAGGGAAGGGGAGGTTAGCGAGATGAACTGGGCAGAGAGGACAGAGAGAGGAGAAACGGATGGGGCTAGAAAAATAAACAAATTAATAGCAAATTAAAGATTTTGCTGTTTCTGGTTTTTTGAGATTTGTTTTCTCTCTGAAACCCTGGCCGTCCTGGAGCTCACTCTGTAGACCAGATAAACCCCAATCTCACAGAGATCCGCCTGCCTCTGCCTCCCAAGTACTGGGATTTAAGGCATGTGCCACCACCACTGGTTTTGAAGAATAAACTCTTTGATGTATCTATCTACTAATCCCTAAAAGGATTATTACATTGCCTTATCTAGCTGTTGAAACCGTCCAGGACTTTAGACCCACAGAGCACCAGATAGGCATTTCTTTTGCTTTTCTTTCTTTCAGTGAGATTTAGAGAATATTTATTTCTCTGGGTAGTGGTGGCACACGCCTTTAAACCCAGCACTCGGGAGGCAGAGGCAGGTGGATCTCTGTGAGTTCGAGGCTAGCCTGACCTACAGAGTGAGTTCTAGGACAGGCTCCAAAGCTACAGAGAAACCCTGTCTCAAAGAACAAAAAAAAACAAACAAAAATAAAAAAGAAATATTTCATTATTTTTAATTGAAAATAGATTTTTTTCATACAGTATAATTCTGATTACCTGCTTTTCTCGCCCCCAAATCCTCCTATATTCTCCCCAACTCCCTTCCCACCCAAATCCACACACTTTCATGTTCTCTCTCATTAGAAAACAGGCATTGGGTCAGTTGTGGTGGCACAAGCTGGTAGGATTTGCTGAAGGACGCAGAGGCAGGAGCGTCATGAATTCAAGGCCAGCCTGGGCTACACATTACAACAAAGAAAAAAAGAAAGAAAGAGAAAGAAAGAAAGAAAGAAAGAAAGAAAGAAAGAAAGAAAGGAAGAAAGAAAGAAAAAGAAAGAAGAGGCATTGGAAAAAAGAAAAGAACAACAACAAAAAAAAAAGCACAAGAAACATATAAAGCCTGGGCAGTGGTGGCGCACGCCTTTAATCCCAGCACTCGGGAGGCAGAGGCAGGCTGAACTCTGTGAGCTTGAAGCCACACTGGTCTACGAGAGCTAGCTCCAGGACAGGCTTCTATTTTTTGTTACTATTTTTGGTCTGCATTTGAGAAGAGAAGCTGTTTGTTGTATCTGCATCACAAACCATCTCGTACAAGAACAGGTTCCATATCAAAGGTACATGGTGAAG
Organism: Microtus ochrogaster; assembly: GCF_000317375.1. Classification (NCBI taxonomy): domain Eukaryota; kingdom Metazoa; phylum Chordata; class Mammalia; order Rodentia; family Cricetidae; genus Microtus; species Microtus ochrogaster. The sequence goes on from NC_022024.1 coordinate 32,646,765, forward strand.
GTGCACACACCCACGAGATTTACTGAGAATTTGTTTGGATTTGCGCTCCACCTCCATAGCCCCCGGCCAAATGGGATAGCTTATAAGAAGTTCCTGTGCTGGTTGCTCAGATGATTGCTCTCAAAGCCTTCTGTGAGGAGGAGCCTGGTACCGTTTCTGTTTTGTCTGCTATCGGTGGAGGTGTTGAACAGGTACGAGAATCGTAGGTGTGGGAAGCGAGACGTGGATCACCCACCAAATTTCCATCAGAGCCACCAAAAGCCATTCTTAACATTCAGGTTAAGGAGAGAATTCCCCTGCATCAGGGGTTGTGGTGTCTGAGGAATGGTTATCTGGAGTGGTCATCCAGAGACGCTCACTATTTAGGTGACCTTTGGGTGATCTCAGTGCTGAGAACTGCCTAGATTTCTAGATGCTTCTCCTTCATCATTCCCCAACAACACATTATTTTCTATGTGTTTCTGCTTTGCCTGTGTGCATGTCTGCAGCCCTGAAATATTTGGTGCCTGCAGAGATCAGAGGTATCGGATTGTGTGCAGCCCTGTAGGTACCAGAGGATGGTATCAGATTGTGTGTGGCCATGTAGGTACTAGGAGTCTGCCGGGAAAGCAGCCGATGTATTTAACTTCTGAGCTATCTCTGCATTTGCAGCCTACGACTTTGCTTTTTCAGACAGGGTCTTGTAATGTAGCCACAGCTGTTCTTAAACTTCCGGTGATCCTCCTGCCTCTGCTTACTGAGTGCTGGTTAAGTGTGAGGAGTCCCATTCTGGTTCTGGTATAGAATTCAGATCATCAGGCCTGGCAATGAGTGTCTTTGCCAGATTTTACCCCGCTCTTGGACGAACTGTGGGAACTAAGGCTTAGGCCGGTCAGGAAAAGCTGGGGCTGGGGCTTTAAGTCTTAAGGGGAGGATGCAATGAAGGCTCAGGGCTCCTGGGGCTTAGCTTGGGGAGGTACATTAGGAGAGGCCAGGGCAGGCTCTTCAGTCTAGAGAAGAGATCATGAAGTCCCAAACTGGGATGAAGATACATTTTTTTTTTTTTAAAGCGGAGGGGATGAGAGATATAGGTCAGAGGTTTCTGGATAGGCTAAGCAGAACAGAGAAGTTGAATGGGGATGGGGGTGGGAGCTTGTGGGAGGGGGAGCGACTTGAGTTTGATTCTAATGCTTGGACCCAGAGAATGCAAGCTATTGCATGTCCTTTCAAAATAATAGCCCCTGACATCTTACTGGCCACACCAAGAAATGGAATTATGTGGGCACTGTACCTTTTAAAAAAAATCCCCTTTGCAGCACTTCCTTAAAACTAAGTATTTATTGCGACTCTGCCAGTGTGTTCTTGATTGTGTCATTAATGATTGGGTCGCAACTTCATGACGGGTGGAAGCGTGTCTTTCGGGTGAGTGCTCAGCTTACGTGTCTCCAAGCCCTTTGTATTAACTGCTGCGGTTTCTCCTTCGGAGGAGTGTTTCGTGCGCAATTGTCTTCTTGTCTTTTTAGTTGCAAGAAGTATTGAGCCACTAAGGTGCCTGCTATAGTTCTGTGACTTGTAAAGCTCTTCTTCTTCTTCTTCTTCTTCTTCTTCTTCTTCTTCTTCTTCTTCTTCTTCTTCTTCTTCTTCTTCTTCTTCTTCTTCTTTCTTTCTTTCTTTTTCTTCTTTCCTTTGTGTTCGCTATTTGTGACAGGCGTTGGCTCTGGCAATGGAAACCCAAGCTTGAGGGGATCCGGATCCAGCCCCAGAAACTGCATCTTCAACGCACAACTTCAGCGCAACCGCTTAAGCTCCTTTACTTACCGCCCACAGAAACCTTGCTTTGGAGGCTTAGAGTAGAGCCTGTTTCTTCTACTCCAGGCACCTCTGAATATTTAGTTCAAAATACAGCGAGCGTTAGCACTGATGAGTGAGGTCATGATTGTCGAAAGTCATGGATGGCTTTTTAAAAATATCTAATACTGATAACATTCATTTGGTGGATGGGTTAGTGTATGGCTAAAATCTATTTGGGGCGGACAGGACTGACTTAGGTTTAAGGTTCCTGTTGAAGACTCTGGATTACAGAGTGATGTGAGGCTAGCCCAGGCTTCATAGCCACTGTCACAAAAGAGCAAACAGACAGACCACTAAAACTGATTAATAGCCCAGACTGGATTTATGAATGTTCTTATGTTTTCTTTCTTTTTCGGTTTTTTTGAGTCAGGATTTCTCTGGGTATCCTTGGCTCTCCTGGAGCTCACTCTGTAGACCAGGCTGGGCTTGAACTCACAGAGATCTCCCTGCCTCTCTGCCTCCTGAGTGCTGGGATTGAAGGCGTGCCGTGTATGCCACCAACCACCACTTGGCCTTTCGTTTTCTTTTAAGTGACTTGATACCAAGATAAAGTGTTGTGCGATGACCTCGCTGTATTACTTGCTATTGAATTGTTATTATATCGGCATTAAGTTAAAACATTGCTAGGCTGTGGTGGCACATGCCTTTAATTTCAGCCCTTGGGAGGCAGAGGCAGGCAGATCTCTGAGATCAAGGCCAGCCTGGTCTAGAGAGTGAGCTCCTGACAGCCAAGGCTACACCACAGAGAAACCCTGTGCCAGATTGCCACACCTTTATCTTCTGTGCCTGTTACTCCATTTGGCAAATCACGCAAGTAGGGAGCACTTGAGGCATTCATCTGACAACCGGGGTTTTGGGGAATTCTCGAGGCCAAAAAAAAAAAAAATCACAACTTAACCCCAGAAGCCAATGTCCTCTGGCTTCTAAGCATGGGCATTCTACACGGGCTGTTGTGCTGGCCCAATAGATGATCTCAAGGCAAAGAGGTCTATTTCTTTTCTAAAGAAAAAAAGGGGGAGGGGTGTTGTTAAGGTAAAAAAAAATTGAATTTCAAATTTTTAAATGGAAAGCATTTAGGGGTGAGTTTAGATGGTCTCTCATAGCCCAGGCTGGCAACAAACTCCAAATTGAGCTAGTCATCCTGATTTAGCTTTCTGAGTGCTAGGATTACAGTAGGGAGACAGGTTTGCCCCTCCAAGCCCAGGTTTATTTAAATATTTAAGAATTTAACCAAAAAAAAAAAAATGCCGGGCGATGGTGGCGCACGCCTTTAATCCCAGCACTCGGGAGGCAGAGGCAAGTGGATCTCTGTGAGTTCGAGACCAGCCTGGTCTACAGAGCTAGTTCTAGGACAGGCTCCAAAGCTACAGAGGACTCCTGTCTCGAAAAACAAAAACAAAAACAAAAAAAAAAGAATTTAAGTAATTGCTTTTGTTTGTTTGGTTTGGTTTTTGGACAGGGTTTCTCTGTAGCTTTGGAAGTATTTAAATACTTGGGATTGTCGGGCGGTGGTGGCGCACGCTTTAATCCCCAGCACTTGGGAGGCAGAGGCAGGCGGATCTCTGTGAGTTTGAGACCAGCCTGGTCTACAGAGCTAGTTCCAGGACAGGCTCCAAAACCACAGAGAAACCCTGTCTCGAAAAAACAAAAACAAAACAACAACAACAAAAAATGCTTGGGATTCTGCAGTATGTTCCAGTTCTTCTGTGTTCTCCGTCAGTTAAGCAGTGAAGGTGACCACCTTAGCTCTTTCCACAGAGCAGGGCATCTAGGATGCTGAGCTGAGCTGAGCTCTGCAGGGAAATCTGCTTGCACTGTGAACAGGAGGACCAGCGCTTGGGTCACCAGAACTTCAAATACTGACGTGCTAGTTAGTTAGTTGGTGCGTTTCTTCATTTTCTTTCTTTCTCTCTCTCTCTCTCTCTCTCTCTCTCCCTTCCTTTTGTTTTGTTATTTATTTATTATACAATATTCTGTCTGCTTGTATGCCTGCAGGCCAGAAGAGGGCGCCAGACCTCATTACAGATGGTTGTGGTTGCTGGGAATTGAACTCAGGACCTTTGGAAGAGCAGGCAATGCTCTTAACCACTGAGCCATCTCTCCAGCCCCCTTTCTTTTGTTTTTTTTGAGACAGGATTTCTCTGTTTAGCTTTGGCTGTCCGGGAAATTGCTCTGTAGACCAGGCTGGCCTCGAACTCAGATCTTGCCTGCCTCTACCTCCCAAGCGCTGGGACTGAAGGAGTGCGCCACCACCGCCGTGGAGCACTTTCCTAAATGATTGCTAGGAGGCCCCTGACCTTTGGGTAGTGCCACCCCTAGGCAGGTGATCCTGAGTTGTGTAAGAAAGCAGGCCGAGCAAGGTAGTACACAGCACTTCTCAGCCTCTGCTTTAGTGCCTGCCTCGAGTCCCTGCCCTGACACCCCTCAGTGATGGACAGTGACACAGCAGAACCCTTTCCTGTCACGGCATTTTATCACAGCAATAGAAATCAGACTAGGGCAGTTGGCCTGGGTGCAGTGGCTTCCTGGTAACCCCAGCACTTGCAGGATGAGTCAGCACAAACTGGCCAGCTTGACACAGTCAGCAAGTTCTGGGGCTCCAATGTGAGGTCCTGCTTCAGTGTGTAAGGTGAAGAATGGCGGAGGGGAGATGCTTAGCATCAACCCAAGCATGCATGAGTAGACACGCATACATGTTCACACACACAATACACGCTAGTGTAATGACAGAAAAGTGAAGCACTTGTAGGAAATCTTGTGGAGAGAAAATTTGCTCCCTGGGCTGGAGAGATGGCTCAGAGGTTAAGAGCATTGCCTGCTCTTCCAAAGGTCCTGAGTTCAATTCCCAGCTACCCCCCACATGGTGGCTCACAACCATCTGTAATGAGATCTGGCGCCCTCCTCTGGCCTGCAGGCATATACATAGAAAGAATATTGTAT
>NC_022024.1:32651672-32653281 GCF_000317375.1 Microtus ochrogaster
AGATGGTGGCGTTCTGCACTGTTCATTTAGAGTCAAACGAAAAGCTTTGTTAGGCCGGGCAATGGTGGAGCACACCTTTAACCCCAGCACTTGGGAGGCGGAGACAGACGAACCTCTGTGAGTTTGAGGTTAGCCTGGTCTGACAGAGCGAGTTCTAGGACAGGCTCCAAAAAAGCTACAGAGAAACCCTGTCTTGAAAAAGTCAAAAAAATTACTTTTAATTCTCAAAATCTCAAACCTGTAATCCCAGCACTCAGGAGGATTGCCACAAATTGGAGGCCAGCCTGGAGTATAGAAAAGACAAAAACAATTAACGGATGGTAAACCTGTTTGGAATTGTCCTTTTGTTTAATCGGTCTTTTTCTTCCTCGCTAGAACTTGTTATTGAACCCAGAGCTGTACAAGCTGACAGGCAGGCAGGCCGCTCTATCACCAGGACAACCCAAGGCTGCTTCCTCAACTCAAGACAATTAGAGAACCATGGTGAGCTGTTTTGTTTGTCTTTACTCTTCAGTTTTGAAACTTAAGATTTCTTTCTTTTTGAGACAGGGTTTCATGTATCCCAGGTTGGCCATATGTTGCCAGGGATGACCCTAAAAGTACTGATCATTCTGCCTCCAGCTTCCTAAGTGCTGGGATTATAGATATGTGCTACCATGCTCTGTTTACGTGGTACCCGGAACTGAACCCATAATCTTTTATTTATGCTTTATAAAATTTTATACTATGTGGAATTACATCATCTTGCCGTATAGTGCTTTATTCTATAAGATAAATATAAAATAATTTCAGTCTGGTGAGCACCAGACTGAAAGGCCAATGTTTCAAATACTAAACTAGGAAGCTGAATTTTTTTTATTTATGCTTTATAAAATTTTACACTACGCGGAATTACATAATCTTGCCATATAATATTTTATTCTATAAGATAAATATTGTTGGTGAGCACCAGACCGAAAGGCCAATGCTTCAGATACCAAACTGGGAAGCTGGCTCACATCTGAGACACAACTGATTGTCTATGGCTATGGACGGTTTGTAGGGAGTGCCGAAGAAGCATTCGGCACCACAAAGAGCAGCATTCTGTGATGAAAACGTAGCCGGTCTGCTCTGCCTGTTATGCTGAGGTTGGAGTTCTCCTAGCAAAACATAAAATGATACTTTATTAATAATTTCAGAACCCCCGAATTTCTCCGTTGTTTCCACAGACTTGCATTGAGCAAGATAGGCTGGGTCAAGTGTTTGAAGATGCGATTGAAGTATTGACACAGAATTCAGTTGGAGAACTTCAATATCCACCAGGTAAAAACAGTCATTTCCCCCTCTCTTGGCACAGTGGCTTGTTGGTCACATGTGTATGTAAGCAAAAAGGCACGGAAGGAAGCCTATTGGACTTATGATCTTGGTACTTGCAAAAGGGGGCTTTCCCTTGGGCTCCCTAGCCAGCCAGAATACCCTTATTGAGTTCTAGGCCAGTGAGAGATCCTGTGTCAAAAAACAAGGTGGTTGGGCTGGAGAGATGGCTCAGTGGTTAAGAGCATTGCCTGCTCTTCTGAAGGTCCTGAGTTCAATTCCCAGCAACCACATGGTGGCTCACAACCATCTGTAA
>NC_022024.1:32653381-32657905 GCF_000317375.1 Microtus ochrogaster
AATAAATAAATAGTTTAAAAAAAACCAACAAGGCAGTTGAGGGGTGATATCTGAGGTTGACTTTGGCTCACACACACACATGTACCCACACGCGTGTACGCCTGCAGGTGATCCGCAGACATACATACAGGTAAAACACTCGGATACATGAAATAATCTTAAGGTGGCGTGGAACTGAAGCAAAGGGCTCATTGTTTTGAGGGCAGCCTGATCATCATAGCTCGACTCTGTCTCAATAAGACCAAGAACAAACATAAGGCTCACTTTGCTTATATCATCTTGCCTTCCCATGTAAAGCTTTTTCTTTAAAATATGTGTGTATAGTGTATTGTGTATGTGTAAATGTATATGTGTATGGCGTATTATATATGTGTAAATGTTTGTGTGTATGGTATATTGTGTACATATAAATGTATATGTTTATAGTGTATTGTACATATGTATATGTGTATGGTATAGTGTGTATGTGTATGGTGTGCTGTATATGTGTATGGTGAATTGTGTGTATGTATTTGGTATACTGTGCATGATTATATGCATATGGTGTACTGTGTATATGAATGGTGTATTTTGTATGGTATATATTGTGTATGTGCGTATGTATGTTATCTGGGCCATCATTAGAGTGTAGGAGTCAGGGAACAACCTTGGGAGCCATCCTGTCTCCCCTGTGTTTGAATCAGTCTCAATAGCATGCATAGGCCAGGCTAGCTGGCCTGAGAACTTCTGGGGATTCTCCTGACTCCACCTCTCATCTTGCCACAGAAACACTGGGCAAGATACATACACACACATACACACATACATACATACACACACACACACACACACATACATGTCTTCATGCACTCAGCTTGACCTGGGTTCTGGGGACTTGAACTCTGGTCTTTACATTTATGTGGCAAGTGCTTTGTTCATTGGGTCACCTCCCCAGCCCAGAAAAAGCTTCTTCATTGCTATGTCTCTCAGGTCTTCCACTCACCCAAGAGTCTGTGTGGAAGAATACAGATGTTTGTCCTTCTTCATTTATTCTATAGCCGGTCTTATTCTTTGACCTACATAAGATGCAATATATCATCTATTGAGTTTATTATATATAGTATCACAGGGAATTACAAGACTAAAAAAAACAGTTGAACAGTGTGGTACTTTAGGTACATGGAATATATCTCCATAAGGCAAATGGGCTACGTAGCAGCAATCAATAGAATATGTGTCTCTATTCAAGTTCAAGGCCAGCCTGGCCTACAAGAGCTAGTTCCAGGAGAGGCTCCAAAGCCACAGAGAAACCCTGCCTCGAAAAACCAGAAACCAAACCTAAACAAAACCCAAATGTGTGCTTGTAAACTTGGGCTCGTGAAATGAAGTGTCTTTCTGTTCTGCTTTTTTAGATCACAAAAATTACATGACTTTCGTCAACCAGTACCCTCACATCAGAGGCAGCCCCAGTTGCTGCGGGTTTACGCACCCAGAAGAACCCACCTGTAATTGGAGGAGTGTAATGGTGAGTCCGTTGCGTGGGACCAACTGCTCGGCACAGCTGTGCTTTGGGCTTATTACGTTTAAAGCAAGCACGAACGGAAGAGCGAGCTCGCCAGCAGCAGAGAGCTAGGAGAACCTCAGATTAGATGCCAAGAGCCGAGGAAGCCAGTCCTAAAAAGTCCTGAAAACGCTAGCACAGTCACCCGGTGCCCCTGCTAGATGGAAGGGACAAACAGAACATGTTCTCCTGGGTGAGACTTCCACCATAGACCATAGACATCTGTACATTGTGTGGTCAACTGCTGGCAGAGTCTTATTTTATGGCAGTGCCTGGGAATAGCTGCACGGGTTTTTTCCTCCTCTGTTCTCAAGGCTGTGGCACCCCTTGTCTTTGTTTGTTTGTGTTTTGCTGTTTTCCTTTCTCCTCTCACAGGGCCCGGAGGCCCTGGCCCAGCCCTGGACAATTGTCATCTTAGGACACATTTAAAATCCACAGCAGAGTTAGAACTAGAAAAGCAATTACTTCTTTCATGGGGCTGGAGAGGTGGCTCAGAGGTTAAGAGCACTGCCCTCTCTTCCAGAGGTCCTGAGTTCAATTCACAGCAACCACATGGTGGCTCACAGCCATCTGTAATGAGATCTAGTGCCCTCTTCTGGTGTGCAGGGATACATGTAGACAGAACATAATAAATCTTTAAAAAAAAAAATCCTCTTTCACGAGTCATCCATTACCTGCCTGCATCGCCCTTTCTTGTTCCTCTTTCTACATGTTATATCGTAGCTACATGGACATCTCTTTACATATATGTAGACACATGTATGTGTATATACGCACGCTAGAATCAACGTATGAGGGAGCACGTGTAGGTTTTTCTTTCTGAGATTGTGTGATTTTAATATTATACATACCACGTCTGTCCATTTTCCTGCAGTTTTGTCATTTTTTTTTAGAGATGAATAGTAGTCAGGTTTATATAGGTATTCATTCATGTAGGTATTTATTTATGTGGGAAGTTCAACAGGCAGCTTTAATCTGGAGGGTCTAACTGTAAAGTTCAGTTCTTCATCTTCAGTCACGTATGTTACGCCTGACATCCTTTATCTCCGGGTGTAAATGGGGCCTTGTTGCATCTTGTGATTTCTTTTTCTTCCTCTCCGTTTATTTTCTTCTATGTGCAACCACTCCCTATCTATTTGATGCTGGGAGTCTAAGTCTAACCCAAGGTTCGAGGCAAGCACTTTTACTAACTGCTACATCTCCAGCCCTGTAAGCCATTCATTTCTTTCGAGAGGGGTTCCAACTTTAATCTCTTATTCTTTTTAGGATTGCCTGGCAAACATATGGGCTGTCTGGGGCTCAGTCTGGCAACCTTACTTTCTTAAAGCCTCGCCTGCAGAGTATAGCTTCTAGTTGGGATTGTCTGGCCCGACAGTGGAGGGATAAGAGGGCTCAAGCCCAGCCCTTCCATTGTGTCCAATTAACCAATGGACACAGACACATCTTTGCCACATGGAATGCTAGGAACGCCTTCCTCTTGCCTCTTGGTCCCCTTGCCCAGGGTCCCCCCTTCAACCCAGGAACGAAAGCCCAACTTCTCTTCGTGCTGACACCCTAATCTTTTGACTGTTTCATTGGGGGCAAGGTGAGCCCAGAGTTACCTTAAACTCAAAGCGGTCCTCCTGCCTCTGTCACTTGCCAGCACTGCTCCGGCTTTAGGCCTCTTGGTCCTGGGCACTGTTAGAAGAGGAGCAAAGGCCTCTTTCTCGTGGTGGGAGGAGTCTAATGTTAACATCTATCCCTTGGTCCTCTCTGAATCGTTTGCTCATCCCTGGGAGCTATCTGGCTGCAGCAGAGACGGCACTCAGAGAATCCAGATGTTTAGAAGCCTTCGCTTTGCGCATTGGTCTATGACCACTGATGAGGGGGTGGGGTGAGGGACACGGGACAAACTCCCACTTAACATCCTGCTGTCTTGTGTGTGCAGAATGGTTCTGCGGACTTGTATTCAGAAGAAAGTTTTCATCAATCTCTGCAGAACATAACTGAAAGCCAACTGGTACAAGCCTCCATCTTCCAGCAAAAGGGAGGAAAAGGTACATGGCAATGAACCGCCCCCCTCGACATGGTACAAGGGATGCTGTTACACATGGGTTTGGAGTTTTCCTTTCCTTCATCATGTAGTCCAGGCTGGCCTGGAACTTACTAGTAGACCAAGATGTCTTTAAACTTGTGATCCTACCTCTGTGTCCTGAGTGCTAAGATTAAAGATTATAGGCATATAGCTAGGAGTTCAGAAATAATATATATATATTATCTTATATCTTGTATATTATATTATATCTTGTAGCCAAACATGGTAACACATACTTGTAGGTCCAGCACGGAGGCAGAATGATTGCAAGTTTGAAGCAAGCCAGGGCTACACGTTAGACTCTATCCCAAGAAAAAAATCTGCTAAAACAGCAAGAAGTGAACCACTCCAAGGGTGCTGGGTTATTAATTGGATCAAAGGAACTTTACTGATGGTTACACTCTGGAAGAAAAACGGCACTGCCACCCCACACCCAGTAGCCATGGACTGCCAGTGTGGATCCCCACGTGTCTCTCCCTAACTGTGCTAGAGCATAGTCTCAGTTTTGTGCGGGTCTTGTGCAAGTAGCCACAGCTCCGGCAAGTTGATAGTTCAACAGCCATGTCACGTTCAGACGACAGTTTCGCAGCTCATAGACCTAAGATAGATAGTACGAGCAGTTTGGGAATAAACTGCTGATTTCTCAAGGGGAACATGGAATGTAGTCAAGAGGTTTTTTTTCTTTTTGCTTTTGTTTTTGTTGTTGTTGTTTTATTTTGCTTTGTTTTAACTAATGGTGGATCTAGTGGATACGGCCTGCAAAAGCTAATTCGGATGTCATAAAGTGGCTGTCACTTGAATTTGAAGAATTCTATTGCATCACACAATCCACAGAAATCCTCTAAATTTCCCTACCTAGTCGTTTTGAGACACCACTAACACTTGACTTTATAATTGAAAATGTCCTTAG
>NC_022024.1:32658290-32663473 GCF_000317375.1 Microtus ochrogaster
AAAAAAAAAAAAAAATTTCAGGACATATCAGTTCCTCCAGTGCTAGCCTCCATGTCAGGGCTAATAATTCCCTAAATATTACTTTGAGGGTCAAGAGATGATGGCATTTAAGAGCACTGGGACCAGTTAAAGATGTCTGTGAGCTGCTATGTGGGTGCTGGGACTCGAACCTGAGTCTTTTCTGCAACTCAACAAGTGTTCTACCAGCTGGACCAACTCTAGCCCCTTGTATGTGTCATAATGGGAAACCGGTGGTCGAAATGTAACTGGGAAGAAAAACCGCCTTCAAGTGAATCTCTAGATGAGGAGCCCCAGGCTTTCTTTTTCCAGAGGACAGTAAAGAACTTTTAAACCATTTCCACATCATTTAGGTCCGGCGCAAACTTTAAGAGGCCCACGGATCTTTCTGGTCTGGTGGTAACGGCCTTCGTAAGGCAGTGAGTGAAGTTGGCTCATTGAAGCTTCCGTATCTGGGAAGTCGTCCCCTGGGACCTTCTAGGGCCAGACACAAAGGGTTTGATGTCTCCTCTTCCTTTCCCTCCATTGCAGGCAGGAGGAAGCTCCGGCTGTTCGAATACCTTTTCGAATCTCTGTGCAACTCGGAGATGGCGTCTTGCATCCAATGGGTAGACAAAACCAAAGGTGTCTTTCAGTTTATCTCAAAGAACAAAGAAAAGCTGGCTGAGCTTTGGGGGAAGCGGAAAGGTAACCGAAAACCCATGACTTACCAGAAGATGGCCAGAGCCCTGAGAAACTATGCCAGGACAGGGGAGATCACGAAAATCCGCAGGAAACTAACCTACCAGTTCAGCGAAGCTGTTCTCCAGAAACTGTCTCCATCTTACCTCCTGGGGAGAGACATCTTCTGCTCGCAGTATGGCCAGTACGATCAGGAGTATCTCAGCTTGAACCCTTGGAATGTAAATTACTATACCTACGCGGGTTACCCGAGCTAAACCACTCCAGCTACTTCTTTGGTTTTTGTTTTGTTTTTTTAAAGGAAATGAAAACATTCCTATGTTTTCAGAGCTTTGGATTAATCAGTTTGTTTGTTTTTTTTTTAAAAAAAAAGCTTTATTTTTTATTACACAAACAGTGTTTTGTCTGCAAGTATGCCTGCATGCCAGAAGAGGGAACTAGATCTCATTACAGATGGTTGTGAACCATTATGTGATTGCTGGGAATTGAACTCATGACCTTTGGAAGAGCAGTTAGTGCTCTTAACCTCTGAGACCTCTGTTTTTTGAGACAGGATTGCTCTGTGTAGCTCTGGCTGTCTTGTCTGTAGACTAGGCTGGCCTTGAGCTCAGAGTGCTGGGATTAAGGGTGTGCCACCACCCCCTGGTGCCACTGCAGCTCCTCACTGCATTCTGTTCCTTGCCTTGCTAGCATCTCTGGAAAAGCCTGAACGTGGGAATTCCACAATACACCACTGGTGCTCTCCCTGTTCACAGACCCCACACCCATGACACACACATCTAGGGAGAACACCGCACAGAGCATGTTCAGACTTTTAGTCTTGGTCCCGACAAGTTTTTTAGGTAGTGTTTGCATTGGGTTGGTGTTCAAAGGAAGCCGAAGATATTTCAGAAGGATGCTCATAATTTGGCTGCATAAACTTTGCTGTTTAGACTGCATGTCTATGGACTGGGTATCCAAGAACACCTTGGAACCAGTCTTCTGTGTGGTGTGCCTTGTAGTTATTTTGAGTTTATTAATTACATTTCAATTAATTGAAATTATAGACTGAATGCTTTTTTTTTTTTTTTTTTTTTTTGGTTTTTCGAGACAGGGTTTCTCTGTGGCTTTGGAGCCTGTCCTGGAACTTGCTCTTGTAGACCAGGCTGGCCTCGAACTCACAGAGATCTGCCTGCCTCTGCCTCCCGAGTGCTGGGATTAAAGGCATGCGCCACCATTGCCCAGCCAGACTGAATGCTTTTTGCTATGCAAATACTTTTCCTTCTAGAGTGTGCCAGCTTGGATGATTTTATAGGATGATTGTTTTAAAGAATGATTTTGTTGCTGGCTGGCTGGCTTGCTTGTTTGGAGATAGTCTTGCTAACTAGGCCAGACTGTCCTTGAGTTAATGGGATGACAGGTGTGTGCTACCACGTGAGGCTCATGTATTGATTTAAGCACTTTTTTAAAAATTGTGTATTCAGGTGAAAAGTCACTTAGCATGTACTGTGACACAAAGGATGAGCTAATAAATGCTATACAAACACCGTGATTTTAATTTGCATTTTTTGGATGATAGACATTGAGTATTTTGTTTTAAGAAAGGATCTTTATGATAATATATTATAACATTATAACAATATAATAGATATATATATATATAGCCCTGTCTGGCTTAGACCTTATACATCTTCAAGTGCTGGTGTGAAAGGTGTGTGCTTGTATTTGAGGGGCCGTATGGAGGACATTTCTGCTCAACCCACTGCCATGAAAATTTGCCTGTTCTAGTAAGTTAGGTTTGTTTGTTGTTTGAGACAGTCTCTCTTTGTGATGTTGACACAATGCTGACCTCGAACTCAGATCCACCTGCCTGCCTTGCCCCCCCCCCCCAGTGCTGGGAGTGCTGGGATTAGAGGTGTGGACCACACGTGGCTAGTTTTCGGCCTTCCATTTAAGAATGTAATCGGCTTTTCTCTCTGTACTGGGTTGGTTAGTTTTGATAACACAACAGTGATTGGATTAAGAAATTCCTACGGAGCTGGGCTTGACCCAGGCCTGTCAGGACATTCCAGCAGGAAGGGGTTTAATTTTAACATCCACACCTAGAGTCACCTGGGAGAGAGTCTTAGCTGAGGAATTCTGTAGATGAGGTTAGTTCCGGAGCATTTCTGTGGGGGTTGTCTTGACTGCAACTTGACCCAGCCCACTGTGAGTGGCGCCATTCTCTAGGTTGGACCCTGAACTGTAAAAGTGAGGAAAACTAGCAACCAAGGATGATTGACTCAAAAGTCCACCTCACAGGGGACAGCATCCCAGAGCTGTATCCGTGAAGCTCCCTAGATGGCATGCAGGTGGCTTGGCTGGGTCTCCTCTTCAGCAACTGCTACCCTTGTGTGGAGAGGTCATCTTGTAACATCTAGATCTTAAACCCTGTCTTGAGCCAGGCAGCGGTGGCGCACACCTTTAATCCCAGCACTCGGGAGGCAGAGGCAGGCGGATCTCTGTGAGTTTGAGGCCAGCCTGGTCTACAAGAGCTAGTTCCAGGACAGGCTCCAAAGCTATAGAGAAACCCTGTCTCAGAAAAACAAACCCTGTCTTGAAACTTTTACAAAACAAACAAGAAAAAGGAGACTCTAATCTGAAGGGAGTATTTCAATTCAGAGGAAATCAACAGGTCGTTTCCATTTATTTGTATAAGCTTTAATTAGTCATAGTTCCGTGGTTTTCTAATAGATAGATCCCATAGAAGTAAGTGGTTGGTTAAACACAGTCAAGTATTCTATTCAGCCATTAAGAGATATTTTCATTTAATTTCTCTTTCAGAAATCAACTGATATGTGTGCGTGAATATGCACTTTAAGTTCATTTTGTATCATCAGCAATAACTAGGTTTTTGGTGCTGCTGCTAGGCTCTTAGAAACGTTTTTACTCCCCGAGACAGGGTTTCACCGTAGCTTTGGAGCCTTAGAATTCACTCTGGAGACCAGGCTGGCCTCCAACTCAGAGATTCGCCTGCCTCTGTCTCCCGAGTGATGGGATTAAAGGTGTGCGCCACCGCTGCCCAGCTGATTCATACACCAGGCTGGCTTCTCCAATCATTGTCCACCCGCCTCTGCCCGTGAAAGGATGGGTTTGGGGGCATGTACCACCACTGCCTGGCTGTGCTGGTCGATGCTGATCATCACCTGGCTGTGATTAATGTTGATTTAATCTGGAGTTAACTAGGAGACACGCCTCTGGACATGTCTGTGAGGGCATTTCTAGGAAGAATCATCTGCTGCGCATGCGTGTGTGAAGATCCTTTTCCAGATCGAAATCTGTCTGGAGAGCAAGCAGCGCTTACCCTCGCTGGAGCACGTGTGCCCACCCTAGCGCTGCCGCCATTGGCAGCTTTTCTTACCGTCAGACCTGACTCTGGTGTTCTAATGGGGACTGAAGACTAGCCCACAAGACTCTCGGATCGGATTGGATTGTCAGCCTCCAGCCTCACGGGCCAGGCAGCTGCTAGAGCGCATGTAGACAGCCGCCATTGGGCTCCTCAACTCATACAGGGTAAGACAATCTAACAAACAGCTTTAGAACAGACACTCGTTCTATCAGCTCTGCGTCTCCAGAGTGCTCTAATCCACACTTCTACAAAACTGCAGTAATGAATCCCATTGCTTTGCGCAATTAGCATATGCTAATAAAAACATTTGCGACAGCATGGGTAAACATTAGAAAAAAACAAATCTTGGAGTGGTTGGTTTTTCTTGTTGTTGTTATGGTTTTGTTTTTTCCCCAGATAGGTTTCCTCTGTGTAGACCTGGCTGTCCTGGAACAGAAATATTTCAACAGAGTTGCATTAGGTAGCCTTGCCTGACCTAGAACTATTTAGACCAGGCTAGCCGGAAACTCACGCTGGTCTGCCTGCGCTTCTGCCTCGCCGGCACAAGCAAACACAGCTGTAAGGGAAATGAGGAGCATGGGGAAGCAGGGGACTCTGGGTAGTGGATAGTCCAGGGGCCTGGACCAGGGTTTGGGCAGGTGTTGGCTGGTTGAGTTGTAATTAGGAAAGTCCTGATATTCTACTGCTTCGTCAAGTGACAGTTAATAGTGACCTTTTATATGTGAGGTAGCTCAGCTCTGCCAGAGGAAGTGTTTGGCTTCTCAGCACCCACATAACACACACACACACACACACACACACACACACACACACACACACACACGTACGCACGCGCGCGCCCGCGCTCGCGGTCTATAGTCACAAAGACACACCTGTGTATGTACAAAAAATGTCCATAAACCCTGGAAATAGAAATACTTTTATATATTTCAGAATAGATATTTTAAATGTTCATAAAACAATGATATTTGAGGTGTTGGAGATATGACAGTGGGGGGCTCCCTCCCAGACACCGAATTAGACACAAACCACACCCAAACACCTGTTTTCACAGAGACCCTTTATTAAGTGGGGGAGGAAAAGGTAAGCGGCTTCTTCTTGATTCAGACAGAGAAAC
>NC_022024.1:32665003-32673184 GCF_000317375.1 Microtus ochrogaster
GGTTTTTCGAGACAGGGTTTCTCTGTGGTTTTGGAGCCTGTCCTGGAACTAGCTCTTGTAGACCAGGCTGGCCTCGAACTCACAGAGATCCTCCTGCTTCTGCCTCCCGAGTGCTGGGATTAAAGGCGTGCGCCACCACCGCCCGGCCCAACCAATTATTTTAAAATTCAATGTTTCTGGCTATTCTACAGTTTAGCCACACGGTGGCGCTGCTGACCCGTTTATCGCTTTAGCCAAATCCATGACCCAGATTCTCTAAGACTAGAGATTGGCAAACACTACGCTGAGGGAAGAAACTGAATAGGGGCAATCGGGACCGAAAGTTCTGGCTTATTCTCCACGTAGCATAAGGAACCCTGGAAAGAAACGATTTGCTTCTTATCCCCTTTGGCGGGCTGCTCTATCGTCCCTCGTCTTGCAGGTCAGGCTACGGATCTCAAGCTTCCTAAAGGTGCGACCCTTTGGTACAGTTCCTCATGTTGAGGTGACCCCCCCCCAATGTAAAATTATTTTAGTGAAACTGCAATTTTGCTACTGTTATGAATCATAATGTAAATATCTGATATGCTGCCCAAAGGGGTTGCGACCCACACGTTGAGAACCAGCGGCACCGCGCACCTGCGTCTGGAATTCTGACTTTCCGTTTCCTTTGGGCCCATAAGAAAACTTTCCAGGATTCCTGAGAGCATCTCAGGCCTTAGAGTCCAGACACAATAGGAACCCTTCGTGAAGGAGGGAAGGGTCACTCACTGTTCCAGAGAGGGGCAGAAAGAGCACGGACTGCCCCAAAGGCGACAGTCATGGATGCTGCGAAAGAAACCAAAAAGAGCCCAGCCCAGTCATTGGCTGGCCAACGTTTTTACATGTATTTCAAAAATGTCCGTGCTTCTGCAGAAGTCACTGGCTCCCTAAAGGGGAGGCACCGGTGACTGACTGCCCCAAGGCAGCTCCATTCAACCTCCAGGATTCCATAGCAATGTCTCCTCTGTCCATGGCTGTGTTTGTCCGTGATGGTCCACTGAAGGACCACAATATGAAGTTTGATTTGGAAAAGATGAGAGTCACAAACAGCCCCAGCCCCTCGGAGGCAGCGTCTGTTAACTGTGTGGAAATGGTGTATTTCCTGCCCAGGAGAGCAATGAGTTTTCTGCTGGCCGTGTTTATTGTCTTTCGTAAGCATCCGATGTCCTCATATAACCCAGGCTGGCCTCCACCTTCCTGAGTAGCCACTGCTGGCTTTGAACTCCCGATCTTGCCCCTACCTCCCAAGTACTGGGATCATAGGCCTTTTACGGCACATCAGACTATAACATCCCTGATCATATTGGTTCTGTTTATTATCATATTACGGCTCTGCCTTATGGAATCATGCCCATGTTAAGTTTTCTCTACAGCATTATTTGAAAGGAGAATTCTACTTTTTCTTCTCCCTCTTAGAACTTGCTGTGTTATGTTGACAAGAATGCATCTAGGGAATGGGGATCACTGAATCCAGACTTCAGACTTTAGCATTTGCTCTTGACAGCACCCACTTTCTCATCCTTTCTTCCCTATTTCCTTTCTTTTCTAAAGATAACTCATGAAGAAATGTATTTTTAAACAATTCTTTGACATACATTTAATTTTGCCATTTTTTTAAGAGAGGAGTCTCTCATATATACATAATGTAATATATATATACATATGTATACATATATATATAAAACGTATATAATAGTCTGTCTGTGTGTGTGCCTGCAGGCCAGAAGAGGGCGCCAGACCTCTTTACAGATGGTTGTGAGCCACCGTGTGGTTGCTGGGAATTGAACTCAGGACCTTTGGAAGAGCAGGCAATGCTCTTAACCACTGAGCCATCTCTCCAGCCCTTGCCATTTCTTTAAAAGTTTTTCTTCGACAACTTCATAGCTGTATAAAATCTATTTTGATCACATTCACCTCGCATACCCTTTTTTAAAAAGTCATCTTCTGAGGTGGTTTGAATAAAAATGGCCCCATAGGCTCTTAAGGAGTGGCGCTATTAGGAATTGTGGCCTTTTGGAGGAGGTGTGGCCTTGTAGGAGGAAGTGTGTCCCTGGGGGTGGGCTTTGAGGTTTCAAATGCTCAAGCCAGGCCCAGTGTCTCTCTCTGTTCCTGCTGCCTGCCAGTGGTGACATAGAACTCTCAGCCACCTCCCCAGCACCACGTCTGTGTACATGCCACCGTGTGTTCTGCCATGATGACAACAGACTAAACCTGGAACCTGTAAGCCAGCCCCAGTTAAATGCCTTTCTTTATAAGAGTTGCGGTCAGCCTGTCATAGTGGTCCATGCCTTTAATTCCAGCACACTAGAGGCAGACAGATCTCTGAGTTCAAGGCCAGCCAAAGATGCACAGAGAAACCCTGTCTCAAAAAAAAAAAAAAGACAGATATTCGGGTTCAACCATTCATTTTCCTGAAAATTCCCTAATTTCGTTTTGTTTTATTGTTTTTTGTTTGTTTGTTTTGTTTGTGAGACAGGGCTCTGTGTGCAGCCCTGGCTGTCCTAGAACTCTCTGTGGCCTCAAACTCAGACATCCCACTGCCTCTGCCTCCCGAGTATTGAGATTAAAGGTGTGAACTAACTACCACTACTTGACCCTCCTAGTTTCATCTTTATTTTCTTTAAGTTGAGTAAAATTTCGTGCCTGACACTGAACTCTGAAACGGTGAATTTTCTCCGTTGTCGCTAACTGAAATCGTCAGCTTCGGCTTGACTTAGTATAAAAGGAAAGATTTGGAAAGACTGCTTGAAGAACTTTTGAGGCGGCCGGAGCCAGCTGCGGGCCTAAAGCACATCAAAAGTGTGGTAGAGACATCACGTCACACTGTCATCCCTACACGACTCTCTGTCACCTCAGATGTCACTGAACAGGGAGCCTTTACAGCATTGCTACTGATCCCAGGGCAGTGGGACAGCACCCAGCAATGGTTTGCTACGGTCCCTGGTCTGGAGATGTCACTAACTCCCCATTCAGAGTCGAGGGAGAGGGCTTCTGATTGGAGGAGACTTGGAAACAGTTTTTGTCTCCTACCCAAACTCACAAGATCAAAAATCCCCCAAAAAGTAGGAAATCTGAAGATGCTGGGAAGAGCTGAAAGAATGATAAAACTTAACCGGAATTTTAACGACAGCAATGAGGATCAGGTCATGCGGAGTTAATTTTAAAGACCTTTGTTTTCCGTCTGGCTAATGTCCAAAAATTCTCTTTGTTCTAAATACTTCTGTGATTATAGGAATTTGGATGGTCCCTTAACTGTTCCTTGTCTTCTCAAGAAGGCAGTTTCAGCATGGTACTTAGATCCTCTAAATAGCCAGTCAAACAGAGGAGAGTTTCGCTTTATATGGCTGTAAATTGGCTCTTGGGAACGGTGAAAATAATATCACCTGGCAAAGCCTCTTCCTCAGGAAAACACTCCAGAATTGAAAATCCCATGCCTGGCTCCTATATTCTCAGAGGAGGCCAAATAGTGCCAAGGGACCACACTGATTTCGGAACAGATGCTCACAGTGTCCACGCTCAGCTCTGCTTCCCCGGTACCACACTCTAAACTGGAGTGGTTAAACCGAACACTGTATGTCACATGGACTCTGTAATGAGGTCAGTAGTTACCTCTCTAGACAGAGGGCCTATAGATGTGATTGTTTCATTTAGAAATTGCTGGACCACTGCCTTGTTCTCAAGCCTACGTTGACCCATGATACCTATATTGACACCTGTGCCTCAATTCTGAACTTCCCAAGAGAGGAAAGCCAACTTGGCTCTTGAGTTTCCCTTTCGTTTTTTTTATATTTATTTATTATGTATATAATATTCTGTCTGAGAGTATGCCTACAGGCCAGAAGAGGGCACCAGACCCCATCACAGATGACTATGAGCCACCATGTGGTTGCCGGGAATTGAACTCAGGACCCTTGGAAGAACAGGCAATGCCCTCAACCTCTGAGCCATCTCTCCAGCCCCCTTGAGTTTCCCTTTCTGTCCACAGATTTGTCCAAGTTTTCTCTTCCAAGTCAAGATAACCACTGTCCTTCTGTTGAGCATCTGTGGTTCTGTTTATAATGTCTGTTTTTCCTCCTGATCTCATTTCTTGATGTGTCTGATTATAGCACGATTAGTAAAAATCCAGAGACAGAAACTAGGGTTCAAACTGAAGGTCAGAAAAGCAAAACAGCCAGACCCTGACTCTTACCTTTGCCTTAGTTCAAAATGGAGATCCTGCCTCCAGGAATCTCAGAAAGAGAGCTGCCTCCTCTTGTTTTATATTCCTCTCTAGGGCTGGGATTAAAGGTGTGTGCCACCACTGCCTGGTCTGTAAGGCTGACCAGTGTGACTGTTTTACCCTCTGATCTTCAGGCAAGCTTTATTTATTAAAATACAGATGAAATCACTACATCTGATAATTTAAAATTATTTTTTTGCCAGGCATTGCATATGTAAAATAGCAATTTTGGGCAGTGGTATTTCTTCCAAAAGGATTTATCTTCACTTCCACTAAAGGATAAATTAGGAACCAATCACTTTGATCCAACCAGAGAGAGTTAATTCAAGACTGGTTTCAGTCTTTACAAGGCCTACATCTTTGTAAAACGGTCTCATGGTCTATCAGCATGCGTACCATGTATATATCTAAATACTTAACTTAAAAGTCATGATTTAAAAATTGAATCAAGGGGTGGTAGTGGTGCGTACCTTTAATCCCAGCACTCGGGAGGCTGAGGCAGGTAGATCTCTGTGAGTTTGAGGCCAGCCTGGTCTACAGAGTGAGTTCTAGGACATTCAGGGTGATGCAAAGAAACCCTGTCTAGGGGTAAAAAGAAAAAGAAAATTGAATCAAGCCACGTGTGTGGGCGCATATCTGTGAGGTTGAGGCAGGAGGACTAAAAGGAAGAAACCCTAAAGCAGGGTTTCTCAACCCTCCTAACACTGTGACCCTTAACACAGTTCCTCATGCTGTGGTGACCCCCAACCATAAAATTATTTTGTTGTTGCTACTGTTGTGAACTGTAATATAAACATCTGATATGCAGGATATCTGGTTCTGGTGTGACCTCAAGGGGGTCACGACCCACAGGTTGAGAACCACTGCTCTAATGGCGGGGGAGAAGGAGGGAGACTCGTGGGAGGAGGCCTTTATAAACTTACACTTTTTAAACATGGCTTTAAGCTATAGAACTATTATGGTTCTTTAGTCTTAAAATCAAATTTTGTAACATGCAGACAAAGAAACTGAGGTCTTGTTTGTTTTTTTTTTTTGAGTGTTGAAGTCCTAATCGAAGGCCTCATGCATTTGCTTCTTTTACTTCTGAGCTATGCCCTTACCTCCCAATGCATTGATTATAGGAGTTAAAATTAATGAATTCTCTAACTGGTCACATGACTTTTTATTTTCCGTGAGATGTTTCCCAAGAGTCATTGTCTCGGGGCTTTAGGGGAATGCCTTGGAAGCACCAAGCGCATATAATTTTGCTTTCTTTTCGTTTCATATCATCACGTGACAGACGTTTAGAATTAGCCCTTCAGGGGCTGGAGAGATGGCTCAGTGGTTAAGAGCATTGCCTGCTCTTCCAAAGGTCCTGAGTTCAATTCCCAGCAACCACATGGTGGCTCACAACCATCTGTAATGGGGTCTAGTGCTCTCTTCTGGCCTTTGGGCATACACACAGACAGAATATTGTATACATAATAAATAAATAAAATAAATATTTAAAAAAAAGAATTAGCCCCTACGTTGTTTTTTGAGTCAGGGCCTCACGTAGCTGAGGCTCACCTTGAACTCCTTTTATAGCCAAAGCTGTTCTCAAAGCCCGGATCTTCCTGCTTCTGCCTTCCATGTGCTGGGTAAGAGCTGTGTCCTGGTACCCTCAGCAGGCGCCAGCACTTTAGGACTTATGAGTTAATTATATCTCTCTCGTCCATGCTTTATTTCTGGCCTTTTCTATCTATTAGGTACACCTTCTCTGTTCATTTTTTTATTTTAAAATAATGTATTCAAATTTATTTATTGGCCTTAGTGTGAAGGTGTCAGAACCCCTGGAACTGGAGTTACAGACAGCTGTGAGCTGCCATGCCGGTGCTGGGAATCGAACCCAAGTCCTCTGGAAGAGCAGCCAGTGCCCTTAACCACTGAGCCATCTCTCCAGCCTCTCTGTGTTCATTTATTACTTTCTGCTTTACAGTTCTTCATAGTTATGGGTGTAAACTGTATCTATGTCTATATTTTTTGTCTACCAAAACTGTCATTTCTTTGCCTGCTTATGTAAATTGCCTAGGTTTACTCAAAACCGGTAGCTTGTGGTACTTCTTTTTAAAATATTTTTATGTAGCACTTATTAAATCACTGTGAGGGCAACCTAATCCCCTACAAGGAGAGGCAATGGATATTAAGACTATTTGAAAGACATGGTATTGCTGTGCCCCTAAGTCCACAGGCAGCCAAAAGTACAACGAAGATCACCGGTTCTGTGTGCTTGTGGAAATAGGAAACAGTTTTCTCTTTTAAAATTCCCTATGTGATTTATTTCCAAAAGCAAAACCCAGCTCAACAGTTAGGAGTATTTTTAGAAGCATTTCTATGGAAGGACTGCATGGTAGCAGGATGACGTCAAAGCATTTTTGGTAGAGCAACCGCGTCCTCTTGTGTCCTCTGAATGGCAGATGGGACGTGTCAATCCGCCTCATAAAAATGTTTCTGTCTCTTATTTCCTCCAAACCGAAGGACGTAATTCAGCTCATTTGACTTCGGCGGTGTGAGTGGGAAGACTCTTTATTTTGGTTGACGCTTATAAAGGAGAGAACTTTAAAATTTGTTTCTTGGATGTGCGTGTGGCTTCTGATGGAAGCTGTGCTTCTCTGGGGGGGGGGGCGGTGCATCCGTAGGAGCGGTAGGAGGAAAGACGTGGTAAGTGAAGGACACAGCTTTGGAAAGGCGTGATCAAGAGGCCGTGGCATGAGATGTTACTGACAGAGTATGATGTGATGTGCGTGGGTGTTGCTGAGGATTAAATCCAAGATGTCACGTGCGCTAGACCAGTGTCCTGCCACTAAACTACGTACTCGATTTTTTTTACAGGGTTTCTCTGTAGCTTTTGGTTCCTGTCCTGGAACTTGCTCTTCTAGACCAGGCTGGTCTCGAACTCACAGAGATCCACTTGCCTCTGCCTCCCGAGTGCTGGGATTAAAGGTGTGCGCCACCACCGCCCGGCAATTTATTTTGATTTCATGTTCATTCGTGTTTTTGCCTGTACGTATGTCTGTATGACGGTGTCAAATTTCCTGGAACTGGAGTTACAGACAGTTGTAAGCTGCCATGTGGGTGCTGGGAATTGAACCCAGGTCCTCTGGAAGAGCAGCCCGTGCTCTTAACCATTGAGCCATCTCATCTCCCAAGCCCCTCGATTTTTTTAAAAATGGATTTTCCACGTTACCCAGACTGTCTCCATCCTTGTGAGATCAAGTGACCCTCCCGCCTCGGCGTCCCAAGTAGCTAAGACTACAATACAGTTACTCAGCAGTGTGGCCGGCTTTAGACTTTAGTTATGTCTACAAGCTGGGCCTGGTGCTGCAGGTTACAGTTCGTCAGTCAGGAGGATGAGGATTACAGGTTCAAAGCCTGCCTGGGCCACACCACACCACACACATACTAATATATGTGTGCACACACATATATAATATATATAAAGTAATATAATAATATATAATATAATACATAATCTTTAGTGTTTGTGTATGACTGTGTGATTGGAGAGAGAATTAAATTTCTTCTCTAAATGTATATCAGACTTAAAGTAGAAATAAGTTTGGCTGGGTAGTTGTGGCTTACGCCTTTAATTCCAGCACTCATGAGACAGTCAGAGGCAGGAGATCTCTGTGAGTTTGAGGTCAGCCTGGTCTACAGAGTGAGTTCCAGGACAGGTTTCAAAAGCTACACAGAAAAGCCCTGTCTCAAAAACAAACAAACAAACAAACAAACAAACAAACACCTAATTCTTGGACAGGTACCTTGAATTCTCCAAAACACAATGCTTTTCTTTCTTTTCTTTTCTTTTTTTTTATTTTATTTTTTATTTTTTGGGGTTTTTTTTGAGACAGGGTTTCTCTGTTTTGGAGCCTGTCCTGGAACTAGCTCTTGTAGACCAGGCTGGTCTCGAACTCACAGAGATC
>NC_022024.1:32673284-32690014 GCF_000317375.1 Microtus ochrogaster
AAAAAAAAAAAAAAAAAGTTTGAGCTTGAACCCTAATTCTTGGACAGGTACCTTGAATTCTCCAAAACACAATGCTTTTCTTTTCTTTTCTTTTTTCTTTCTTTTTCTTTCTTTCTTTTTTTGTTATGATTTTTTGAGATAGGGTTTCTCTCTGCAGCTTTTTTTTGGAGCTGCCTCTGCCACCCAAGTGCTGGGATTAAGGACATGGGCTAACACTGACTGGCAACACAATGTATTTTTTAATCATCTTGTTCAAAACAAAATAATTGCAAGAATATTCCATAGCAAAAGATTTCATAAAAAACAAGGAAGGAGAGACCTTGTAATTGGGATCCTTAAATACCTATGGATTGGCCCTCTCTCTTCTCGGGACGCTTGTCCCGGGACTGGTTAAGACAGCCATTGTCCTCCTTGCTGCCAGTTTGGAAAGTTCATTCTGATGGTTTGTTTAGGATGTGAGAGGGTGCCATTCTGAGGACCCTCTTTGTGCTGCTGATGCCGCAGGGGACATTTGTGGAGCTCTTACTGTGTGCCAGGCACCCTGCTGGGGGCTCTTAGGCCTCACCTTACTAAAGCCGCAGGGCTTCTCAGTATAGCACCCAAAGATATCTTGGGGGATCTTTTGTGCCCACCAAATATCCACCAGGACCTTAAAATAAACATTCTAAGTCAAGAGCAAACCGGGCTTCAAACAGGGCTCCTCACATCTCTCTCCAACCACTGCCTTGCCTAAGCCCTCACTGTACGGAAATCCCTGGTGAGCAGCATTTATCCCCCACAGCGCACACACCAGGGAAGCCAGGGCCTGGGAGATTACGTAAGCTGCCCAAGGAGCCTTCAGCTAGGAAGAGGCCAGCCTGAGGTCCAAGACCAGGCTGTCTGACGAGATTGACTGGACCCTATCCTGCATTTTCTACTGAGAAAAGCTAGCTTGGACGGTTGACCCAGGAAGGACCTTGGAAGTGTGCAAAACGCCCACTTTTGTCAAATGGAACCGGCATGCTAATATAGAGAATCCCTCCAATACCATTTGAGTAAAACGTCCTTTAGTATCTGAAGTGAAAACTGCTGCTTGTTGAACACACGGACATCGAGGGTGCCATGCTCCCGGCCCTGTCCTAGGTGAAGATACAGTCAGACACAAGAGGAGGGACGTGAAAAGGGAACAAGGAATTAAACAAGCAAACAAACAAACAAATCTTAAGTGTCCTGCAGAGAATTAAAACTGGGGGATAGGAAAGCGGGACGGTACCCCGAGATCTGTTTAGTATAAACTGGCCAGGGAATACGGCCTCCACACTGAGATCTGAAGAAGAGGCCCCACCCCAGGAAAGGCTGGGCCAGTGCACAGGCCAGGAAGGATCTAGTGGAGAAAGGAAAAGGGAAGGAGGGTGAGACAGGAGAGATCAAGGTGATACTGAGCAGGGGGCCCGTGGAGGCCGCGGCCGGAAGTATGACTTGTTTTTCGTTCTTTCAAAATTACATTTTTATTTATTTAATTTCTGTGTGTGTGTGTGTGTGTGTTGCAACCCTCAAGTGGAAGTCAGAGGACAGCCGTGGAAGTGGGTTCTCTGCTTCTCCCTTGTGGGTCCCAGGAAACAGGGCACAGGCATGGTGAGCCACGAGAGCTTTAACTCCTGAGCGGGTCTCTCTGGCCCTGCTTTGGTATCTTGAGGAAAGTTCTCACTACGTAGCCCAGGCAACCTTCACTCCCCATCTTCCTGCCTTCGGTGACTTCCGAATGCTAAGATTCAGAGATATATCACTACGGCTCGTCTAGGAGTATAATTTTATCAAAAGAATTTAAAGAAAAACGTGAAGACCACTGACAGATTTTTAAAGAGGGTTATCATAGACAGGGAGATGACTCGGTCTACAAAGTGACTGCATTTCCAGGAAACCTTTCAGAATTTTTAGCTCTTTCTAGGGGGCCAGCTCTTTTAAAGTCCCAACTGCAAGTTCGGCAACAAAAATAGAAACCCAGGCCACTGACGCCTGAGCCATAACTCAGGGCACATCCTGCTGCTGAGTGCCACTGTTTTTCCACTGCGAAACATTGCTGGGACCAGATTCTCAAAATAGCGCTCCCTCTCTGGGGCATGCCAGCATCTCGCTGGTGCTATCTGGTCACTCCCGAGAGGCCAGCAAGAATTCTCAGCTCCAGGAGCCTTGGAGGATCTCCACCCCTGTGCCAGGCCAGACTTAGCCATCAAGGCATAGCGTCAGGGAGCTGCAGGCAGCTGGACCCATGGGCTAGCAAGTGGGAATGCAGACACAGGGAACCAGCCAACTCCCTGTCTCCACCCGGGGCAGGAGATCCGGGTGTCATATGTAGGAGCATTCTGTTAGGGGTAGAAGGTCAAGACTATGGTTTTTGTGGGTCTGCAAAACCAGCCTTGCCCCCTTCTGTTTTTTTGTTTGCACTTAGGTTTAGGGAGGGTACAGAATTTTCAGCTTCTCTTGGCGTTTACCAGATGGTATAACCTAGTGTTAGTGGCTGTGCACCAGAAGCCGCCAAACTGGAGCTAATTCTCACCCTAACACTTAAATCCAGGAGGCCTCACACGAGACTCTCAGACACTTGCAGAATAAGTGCATTGAATGTCTGCATTTGTAGTCCAGAGAGGGTTGTTGTGAAGACAATTAGCATCCTGAAGATATCTAAGTTAGAGCAGCCACGTTTTATTTTTCTTCAGGAAGAATAGAGCCCTTACAGTGTTTCTTACTATAACTGAGTTTTACCAACCCCTTGCCAGATTTCTCTGCTCAATAAATAAACATTAAATGGGTACCGTGGTCATTGCTGAAGAAACACTTTGAGTAAGATATTACCCAGGGTCACAAGTTAGAACAGTGATTCTCAACCTGTGGGTCACAACCCCTTTGAGGGTTGAACGACCCTTTCATGGGGGTCACCTGAGATCACCAGAAAACACAAACATTTATATTACAATTCGTAATAGTACCCAAATTGCAGTTATGAAGTAGCAATGAAAATAACTTAGGCTGGGGGTCCCCTCAGCATGAGGAACTGTATTAAAGGGTTGCAGCGTTAGGAAGGTTGAGAACCACTTATCTAGAAAGATCTGTCCATTTCATTTCATTCAGTGAGGACATCACTGCCTGGGAACTGGGTACTGAACACACAGCATCTCAACATCCTTTACGGCCCCGGGAAATGCTTAAGCATGCGTGGGTGGCCCAATTATGGCGGTCCTCCAGTTGTTTCTATCCTGGGCAGTCCTAGATGTTTGTGTTATTGTCACACCCAAGGTTCCACAGTTTTCCTTTAGCCGTCTATCCAGCGTTTTTTTTTTTGGCCCCTTTCTCTTCCCTTATCCAGTGCCTCCTCCAAGCGGTGCTACTCTTCCGGTATCTGCCGTCACTCAATTCTCATAACACGGCCAAAATATCTCAAGCGCCATTGCCGTGTCCTGTAGTTCACTTCCTCCTGTAGATGGAGATGTTTATTAATGTCGTCGTTGCGCAGCCTATCTCTTCGTGCGCCGCCCAGAATCCTCCCGAGACGCGCCATCTCAGACACATTCAGCCACAGCATCGACTGACGCCATCTCCGCTGTGGACATGGGCACAAACCCAGGGTTCTCCTGCTTCTTCTCTCGCCTCTTTTTTTTTTTTTGGTTTTTTGAGACAGGGTTTCTCTGTGGCTTTGGAGCCTGTCCTGGAACTAGCTCTGTAGACCAGGCTGGTCTCGAACTCACAGAGATCCGCCTGCCTCTGCCTCCCGAGTGCTGGGATTAAAGGCGTGCGCCACCCGGCTTCTACTCTCGCCTCTTAAGCCATCACACATCAGAGTGATCCTGTGGAACCGTGAAAGACAATGAATGCAGAGGGTGAGCCGTTTTTGTTCATGTTATGTTATGACTCTGAGTGACTAAGACGCCCCAGGTACCTGTGTATCTGAATAAACCTCTTGCTGTTTGCATCCGCACCAGTGTCTCGCTGTTCCTTGGGAAGGGTCTCCCCAGACTGAAAGGCAGCCCAATCCGGGGGTCTTTCACCTGTTTAAAACGGATGAGGACGTCCCGCCTTGGCCAGGTGTCCCTTGTGTGACACGGTCTCTTCCTAAGTCTCCAACATCAGCTCAGGTCACCTGCAATTTCCTAGAGCCAGCCAAGCTGCTTCCTGTGTGGAGCTTTTGCTCGCGCTGCTCCCCTGGTCCAGAATGCCATCTTCAAGGTCCTTTGGATAAAAGGCTCCTCCTCTTCCTGTATCAGCTCGTATGGCTGTATGGCTGTATTTTCAGGGCTGTCCCCTGACTATGGCAGTTAATCCCAATCGCAGTATTCTTTCTGCTGCTTTTTTGGGGCCCTAAAACCCCACCAAGGAGGAGGTCGCCCCAAGAGACACTCTCAGCATGGTTGATGCAATCGCAAGAGGAATTTTTATTCTGGTGCCGCGGCACAGGTCCCTCAGCCTTGAGAGGAGAAGGACCCCTGCTTTGTCTATTACAGGCTCTTTGAAATGAAAAAGCCACAAAATCAGGGAGGGGATAGTACAGAATCAAAAGGGAGAGTCCAGAAATCATTTGCCAACTATTTTGACTAGTTCATTTAACGGTCAGCTAACTCTAATTGATCAATGGTATGTTGGTTACAAGGAGGAACACTTGGAGGTTATCTGCAGGTTGTCTCACCCCAGTTTCAGGGTCTGGGTCTATCTACTAAGGGGATGGAAAGTACTCGAAGCTCCAGTGCATGCGTGGCTGATTACCAGGGTCCCCTGGTTCCCAGGAAGGGGAGGGGTGCAGTAATGCTAAGGTGCCCCAAAGTCTTTCACTTTCATAACCTGCATTTACCCTCTTATTTCTTGCTCACTTACCGTTCACCTCTTTCACCTCTCTGTCACACAGTATAAGAATATTGTTTTTATTTTACAAGAAAATAGAGGGACAGCTGGGTGTGCTGGCGCACACTTTAAATCCCAGCACCTTGGAGGCAGAGGCAGGTCCTTGGGTTCAAGGCCAGCCTGGTAAGGAAAAGTCAGGGCAACACAGAGAAACCCTGTCTCGATAAATAAACGAACAAGCAACAAAAGACCTGAAAAGCCAAAAACAAAAACAAGAAGATAGAGGGGCTGGAGAGCCGCCTGGGAGGCTAGCAGCAGTCTTTGTTATGATCTCATTTGATAGGGGAACCCTTGAATCTGTGTAAGGGATGAAGGCTCAGTGCTTTTCTGGTAGGAATTAGCAATTACTTGTGCTGTGTGTTTGGAGGTGGCGCTCAAACCCAAAGCCTTGTGTGTGCTTAGCAATTGCTTTTCCACAAAGCTTTCTCACTACAAAGCTGGCTAAGTCAGAAAATACAGCTCAACCCCGTGTCAGTGTCACGACATGACACTCAGCACTCAAAGGCACGGGGTCCCAGTGGGAGTTTCTTATTCAGACCTCGAATTTTGAACCAGTTTCTGAGCACTGCAGTTGACGATCTGCATTTAGATCCTGCATTCAGATCCCAGCAACAAACCCCTGGCCTCAGTTTCCACACCTGAACTAGGAATTGCAATAGAACCTTCATGGGGGGAGGGTTAAGCAGTTTTGATGAGTGTGGGGGATATTTTGTTTGTGCTGTAACGAAGTTTGTCTGAGGATCAGAGTGTGGAATGAGCCATAGAGACCAAGCAGTGATGGCACACACCTTAAATCCCCGCACTCAGGAGGAAGCCAACTCTCTGTGAGTTCAAGGCCATCATTAGCTACTTTAGATTGATCCAGTCTCAAAGAGAAACAAAGCCAGGCGGTGGTGGCACACACCTTTAATCCCAGTATTTGGGAGTCACACACCTTTAAACTAGGAAGGTGGGGACAGGAAGGGATGTGGCTGGGCAGAGAGAGGACTATGAGGCAGAGGAAGCAAGAGCTCCAGGCTTTCAGTCTGAGGATTTGTAGGAACCAGATCACCTCTTCTGTCTGAGGATTCAGTGGAGGTTAAGAACTAGTGGCTGGCTGCTTTGCTTCTGATTTTTTTCAGAATTAACCCCTACAGCTGACTCTGGGTTTTTATTGTTTTTATTATTAAGACCAATTAGAATTCACACTACCTCATCTCTGGTCGTTGTTTTAAAGTGTGGGTTGCTATTTTGTAATAAACAGCAACTAAAATGAATTCACAGCAGCCCTACCTGATAAAACATGCTGGGGTTTTAGGGATGTTTCACACTTTGCTGTGCAATTCGGTGACGGCTAAGTACTTTTAAGTATTGTGACTCTTGAGCCTTTTAAATAACTTGGTACATATTATCTTGCCTCAAATAGACACATTAAATAAACAAACAAGGCTAGCACAAATGAAGAGCCGTTTCATACTAACAGACTTTAATTTTTTAAAAAAGTTTCACGTGTTGTGGGTGTTTGCCTGCGTGGTGCGACTGTGCACCAGGTGCATGCTGGACTCTCCATCAGTGCCGGGAGAGGGGCGTGGACGCCCTGGAGTTGGGATTAGAGGCAGTTGTCAACCTCCAGACATGAAACTAAATTCTAGCTCTCTGCAAATCAGCGGGAGATGCTGGACCACCCCTCCAGTCCTCAAACCAAAAAAAATTTAATTTTAAAATTGAAATTGAGTTTTCTTCATATACTAGATTCTGATTATGGTTTTCCCTCCCCCAAGTCCTCCCAGATCCTCCCCACCTAGCCAAATTCAAACACTACACCACATATACACATACACACACACACACACACACACACACACACACACACACACACACACACTTTCTCTCTCTCTCTCTCTGGAAAACAGTCATTAAAATAAACAAGTAAATACATTAATTAATTAAATTAAACAAGACAAAATTAAAACAAACAAACAAGGAGCCCAAGGAAAAGCACAAGAAACACAAACAGACATGGAGACACACACATAGAAGACCCATATCAACAAAATCAGAAGCCATAATATATGAACAAAAGACCTGTAAGGATTAAAAATATGCCCAGACGAAGCATTATGACACATAAAACTTCCAATAATACCTTTGAGTTTACCAAATTAAAAAAAAATTAATATAATTGTTGTAGCATGAACAATAAAAACCAAGAGACAGATATTGGGGTTCAATCTGAAAATCAAAAATGGATGATCCTGCCTCCATGAATCTTCAGATTGAGACTGTGTCTGAGCTGTCTCTTCCTGTTTTATATTCCTCTCTAGGGCTGGGATTAAAGGCGTGCACCACCACCTCCCAGTTTCTATGACAAACTAGCGCGGCTACTGGGAGTAAAGGTGTGAGCCACCACTGCCTGGCCTCTATGGCTGACCAGTGCGGCTGCTTTGCCCTCTGATCTTCAGGCAAGCTTTATTTATTAAAACACAAATGAAACATCACTACATTTCCCCTCTTTTTTAAATGTTTTCTTTCAAGACAGGGTCTCTCTGTGTAAGAGTCCTGGAACTCACTTTGTAGACCAGGCTGGCTTTGAACTCATAGAGAGCCACCTGCCTCTGCCTCCTGAGTGCTGGGATTAAAGGCACGTGTCACCACCGCCTGACTTTATTTCCCCTCTTTTGTCTAAAATAAAAAAAAGAAGGCTATAACTAATATAAGAAAAGCTATATACACTAAGTACAATAACTATATATAATATATACAGGCGTATATACAGGCAATAAGAACATTAACATTGTCTTGTTCAGTTGCATTGGACAAATTCAGAGAAAATGCTCCATATCTTTCCTATCTTGAGGAGTCCAAAGAGTGGTATCTAATTCACTTCCTATTCTAATTTGCATTGTCAAATTCCCTTATAATGTCTCCAACCTTTTACACGTTACACCTCTTCAGTGAGCTCTTTTCTGAGCCTGTTAAACAAGGACAGCTATGACTATCTAGTCTTCAACTCCCCCAGAGACCCAAGACAGAAATAATGCCAACTGAGTAAGCAGGAAATGCAAGCAAGCAACTTCCAAAACTGTGAGAAATGACAGAAACAGCCGGCTGCCTGGACAGATCGTCACTGGGTAATGTGAATGAGGTTCTCTCTACCTAGGCAGCGTATCAATGACACACCACAGAAATAATTCTCTTCAGTTCCGGTCAGTGGAGCAATGACACCTTTTAGGCTTATAGGGGCATGAGTGACAGTTTACTTAAAGGGGTGAGGATACTGGGGAACAGCCCCACCATGGAAGAATCACACCCTGTTCTGCACAATGACCCAATGGAAGCTGCATCCCGGGGTCCCCCCTTCAGTTAACCACCATGTTCTTTATACAGCAGTTCCCGCCCCCATCAAGACCATATGCACCTGGGGAGTAGGGAGGGGTAATAGATGGGATTCCAGATGAGGCTATAATGACCCCCCACTTCTATCTACTACAGAATGTTAACAATGTCACTGTCATTATGGCTGACCTGGCTGTCACCGCGCTGTTTATTTCGTTGTCATGACTATCCATGTTCGGTGTCGGCAGTGGGATAGCCTGGAGGAAAAAGCTACACTACCACCGTAAGGAATACAGAAACACCAATGACGTATTTTATTTATTTTACGCCATGCTTTTTTAAAATCTGGTTTGAAAATATAACGCATGTCCACAGGGACTGGCCACAGTTGGAGTGTTCACCATCATCGAGGGTTAGTGTGCTGGTCTGTGCAGGTGTGATCCCTGCCACCAGAAGCCCCGAGGGAAATTACATCACTTCCCTGTGTTTCGGATTTCACGACTATAAACCTGATCAACCTCCTTCAGAGCCGTGATGGGATGCAGCGGGTATGGAGAACGTCGCCCGCTGTCGGGCTGGCGCTCAGTGTTAGCGGCTGCTATCATCACTGGGCGTTTAATGCCATCTTTATTACGAGCGGAGCAGCTCTCCAGTTAGCTTCTAATCTGGGCTCTCCACACGACGCGCGCACAGCTCAGCGCGTTCGTTTCCCACATCAGCTTTCCCGCCTCCCTTCCAGCTCACCAGGGAGGGCTGGGGCTTGCGCCTTCCTCTTTCAAAGCTGGGCAACCTCTGTGTAACCCGGCCAACTCCTCTACACTAATAGGTCTGCAAATAGATTCTTCTTGAATTTTCCAGACAAGCAGTATCATATTTTTATTAGGATATAAAATTAGGTTCACAGCTATTAATTTTCTCAGCTTGCTTTTTTTTTGGTGATCTCTGAAGAGACTGAAATCATATTTCGTTAGGGTAAGAAAAGAGCATTTGTCTCCAAACAGCGGCTCACAGCCACAAGCCCACGTTAGCGTCATAAGGTCTATGTGATGGCTCAGGAGCTAGGCTATATAAATTGTTACCCGGGGAACTTGCGCAACAGCTTTTGAACAAACAGTGCTATAACTCATTGTGGGAGTCCTCTTAAAATACATATCTTGGGAGCTGGAGAGACGGCTCAGGGTTAAGAATGCTCACTGGCTGCTCTTCCAGAGGACCGGAGTTTATTCCAAGTGCCCACACGACAGCTCACAATTATCTGTAACTCCAGCTCCAGGGATTTGATACTCTCTTTGCCTCTGCAGGCAGCAGGCATGCACACGGTACACATACATACATGCAAAATACCTAAACATATCAAAGAAAATGATAACTTAAAAAATATTAAAAAATGTATCTTGGAAATTCCCAGATCTCTATTTCTTTTATGCATGTAATTACTGACTCATTAAATTATACCGTTTGGGCTGCATGGTTCTGTGAGTAATGTGTTTATGTAAGTATAGGGACTCGAGTCTCCGTCCCCAGCACCTTCACAAAAGGCGTGCATGCATCTCTAACCCCAGTGCCAGGGAACGGAGCTTAGGTGATCCCAGGGGCTCGAGGCTAGCCAACCTAGCAGAAACGGGAAGTGACTCATGATTTTGACTCATGGCGAATGCTCACCAATCTTCTTTTGCGCTCTCATTTTTAAAGCTGTCTCTCTCTCTCTCTCTTTTTTTTAAATGTATCATAACTTAACAATTTTCAAGGAAACAAAGCCACAGTTTCAAAGGGGGATAAAAAGAATAAAGGTATTCTTTCCCCTCATTTCCATCCAGGTTTTTCAAACTGTATTTTCTGGAAGAGTCCTTCAAATTTGTTATCTCACAACAGTTTTTAATTGTCAATGTAAAGGAAATCAGTGTGAGCCTGTCCTCATGGGGGACACTAAAAATTGTTGTAGGCTTGATAAGTGATGTAGCACGATTAATAAAAACCCAGAGACAGAAACTAGGGTTCAACCTGAAGGTCAGAAACACAAAGCAGCCAGCCACTGGCTCTTGCCTCTACCTCAGTCCAAAATGGCGATCCTGCCTCCAGGAATCTCAGAATGAGACTGTGTCTGAGAGCCGTCTCCTCTCATCTTATAATCCTCTCTAGTTCTGGTATCAAAGGCGTGCACCACCACTGCCTGGTTTCTATGGCAAATTAGTGTGGCCACTGGGATTAAAAAATGTCTCCATGGTAACTGTGGTGGTTCCTTCTCCAGGTAGAGTGACCCTATGTCATCCTGGCCAGTTCCCCTCATCTGTCAAGACAATGACCATAGATAGTGACCTCCTCCGGAAAGTCACTGCACGGGATAAACTAATATAAGTAAAATAACCACACGATCTTTGTATATAGTAACCACTCAAAATCTGTCTGTGAGGGCTGGAGAGATGGCTCAGAGGTTAAGAGCATTGCCTGCTCTTCCAAAGGTCCTGAGTTCAATTCCCAGCAACCACATGGTGGCTCACAACCATCTGTAATGAGGTCTGATGCCCTCTTCTGGCCTGCAGGCATATACACAGACAGAATATTGTACACATAATAAGTAAATAAATAAATAAATATTTAAAAAAATCTGTCTGTGATTGTCACTGGACCTAGTGGCACGTAGCTGTCCCTGTCGTCCTAGCACATGGGAATCAGGCATCGGAGGGCCGTAAATTCAAGACCAGACTAGGGCAGGGCGGTCGTGGCTCATGCCCTTAACCCCAGCAAACTAGCATGACTACTGGGATTAAAGGTGTGTTATCACCACTGCCTGGTCTGTAAGGCTGACCAGTGTCCCTGTTTTATTCTCTGATCTTCAGGCCAGCTTTATTTATTAAAATACAAATGAAATATCACTATAAGGGCCACTTTTGTCAATGTCATTTGCCACCTCAATCGGATCCTTTGCCCGTCACTACTACTCAACCTGCTTCTCCGTTTGTCCTCTGGTATTATAATCATGGATATGACATGTTGGGTGCTTATGGGATCCTTTAAAGGTTTGATTGGTACGTGGCATGACTCTCAAGGACTCTGTGAACTCTGTGTAAAACGAGAAAGACAAGAACATTTTTTTTTATTTGTTTGTTTGTTTGCCTTGAGACAAGGTCTCACTATGTAGCCCAGGCTGGCCTGGAACCTGTTTTGCATGCCAGTCTTGTATTTTTTTTCCCCCTGAGACAGGGTTTCTTTGTGTAGTCCTGACTGTCCTGGAACTCTGTAAACGAGCCTCAGAGATCAGCCTGCTTCTGCCTCCCAAGTGCTGGGATTAAAGGTGTGCGCCGCCACTGCCCAGCTCAGCTTTTTAGTCAAAGAACAGCTCGTCGTGTTTTGCTCAGAGATAACCCAACTTTGTGACACCTCCTGTTCCTTGTCCCTTATCTAGAATGCAACTGAGACTTGGCCCAAGTACCCAACCTAAGTCTCTTCCCAGCGTGAAGGTGGTTCACGGGCACAGACTTCACCTCTGCCATGCTTTAAGACCCAAATACGCGCCCAGCTGCCAGCACACCAAAGGCAGCTAGCTCTGAGTTCTTTGCTTTGATGGTTGCTTCAAGGTAGGATTTTACAAATCCATTTGCTGCCCGCTTAATCATGGAGACAGGCTCCTGAGCTTCAGGAAGGCAAGCCAATTCACAAATTCCTTTTACCCCTTCCGAATCAATTCTCTATTCCTGCCTCAGGTTCCTGACTCCAGGTCTAATCCTTTCTTGTTACTACCCTAAGTCAACAGTGAGCAGAGGCGGCTCAGACCAAACTGAAATTAATTTTGAAGTAAGGGCTTATCCCAGCTGAATTTGAGGCGGGCCTGGCCCATTCCCTTCGGCAGCTGATACTGTTTTTTCATATGTCCATAAAAGTATTCTGCAGAAATGTCAATCCTACAAATCCGGGGGCGGGACATAAGAGAATTAACCAATCGGGAGATGTTTTTCATGCCACCTCAAAGTGACAGATGCCCGACAGCTGCAGCTGTCCCAGCCCTCCCGACGGGATTGCTTCTATGACTCAGAGGTGTGCTTATGCCAGAGAATGCTGCCAGATGCAACCCTATCCCAGAGATGTCCCAGGAGAAAACAATTTGGAGGAAAGAGTAGGGAAGGAAAGTCCTTGGACGGAGAGAGTCAAATTCAGACCCTGATAGCTGAGTGTTGCTGTCAACAAGGTGGGACACAGGGGCTGCGGAGTTAGGCCCAGCCACCATAGCGAGCAGGCACTCAGTTAACTTCCCTAATCATTGTCTCAACCACGACATATTGTCAATCGTGAGCTGGCTATGCCCTTCTCGGTGCTAGAGAAATAGAGACTAATTATTAAGACTATTTGCAGGGCAGGTGGAAAAATATGCAGGGCCCCCTTTGCAAAACAATTAGGAATTTCAAGATGGTGAAGGCAGAGGATTTGAGGAATACAGCCCGGTGAGGCTGACCCTGCCCTGCTGGACTCTGTGAAAATGAAGATGTTTTTGCTGCTGACCTCGGGTGAGAAGAGGTCTTGTTCTCAGAGTGCTGGGTTTCTGGGGAGACATTTACAGACGGTACCCACTAATCCAGAATCATGGCCATGACAAGGGCTGTCAGAGAGTCTAGCACGGGGCTGTGAACGCCTGTGGATGCCAAAAAGGAGGGGCTCAGTGAAGGAGACTGGAAGGATTGCCCCGGGAGAGTGGTGCTTTGGTGAGGAGGGCGACTAGGAGCAAACTAGGCAGACGTGGACAGATGCTGTGTGTGGAAATGCTCCATCACGTCAAAGTCCGTGGTCAGAGATGAGCCTGCCAGGCAGAGAAGGAGCGCTTCTTCTGGTGTGTCTGTTGAGTTTCTCCTGCAGGCAGCAGGAGGCTCATGAAGCTCTTGGGAACTTTGCTCAACTCACCCGCCTTCCCAGGGTTTTATAACAAGCGCTGGCGGAGAGGAGGTAGCACACTTCTGTAATGGATCTGTTCTAGGAGCTTGAGTGGCAACTATCAGGAATCCTCACCCACGCCGGGGCGGGGTTTGCAGGGACCCGGCTGCCTGTCACCCATGTTCTTGTGAGGAACCTCTGACCCGTGCTTCCCTGAGTAACCTCAATTAATGCTCTGTTTGCCAAGTTAAATTTGTGTAGCATTGTTTCTTTGGTCTGGAGGCTGTGCCCTGTGTTCACATTCCTGTAGCACGATGAATAAAAACCCAGAGACAGAAATTGGGGTTCAACATGAAGGTCAGAAAAGCAAAATAGCCAGCCACTGTCTCTTCCCTCGACCTCAGTCTGAAATGGCGATCCTGCCTCCAGGAATCCTCAGAATGAGGCTGTGTCCGAGAGCTGTCTCCTCCCGTTTTATATTCCTCTCTAGTGCTGGGATTAAAGGCACGTCCCACTACCGCTCAGTTTCTATGGCAAACTAGTGTGGCTACAAGTAATCTCGTGTCCGCACAGATGACTACACTTCCAGATAGCCAGTGAAATGCCAGACATGTGGACAGACTACCTACGTTTCTTCCTAAGAATTGCTTCTACCCGGAACTTAGCTCATCTTTAACCAGGCAGGCGATCCAGCTCTCAGTCTTGCAACTTATTTCTAAGAGGGATGTTAGGGCAAAGAGGACGCCAGTGCTAAGGTCTCTTCTAGGAATGAGGTAATCACCTTTGGCGAATAGATGTGTGAATACACATTGGGGGAAAGACACATAGGCCTGACTATCGGGCTGCCCATCTCCACCACACACATACACACACACACACACACACACACACACACACACACATGAGGGATAAGAGAGAGAGATACTGAGATACTCCCCGCACAGCCATTCTGTCTGTTGTAGCAAGTCTTTCATGGTCTTCACAACGCTGTTCTCTCTGCCTGGAATGTAGTGCTCCATTCTCAGCAACAAGTGTGATCATCTTTCTTTCTTTCTTTCTTTCTTTCTTTCTTTCTTTCTTTCTTTCTTTCTTTCTTTCTTTCTGACTCTTACTCTTTCTTCATATCTCACTTTAACTTATTCCCTTGAAGAAAAGACCCCACAAACCAAAATGGATGATCTGTTTTTCCTATTACCCAGATATCTTATGCAAACAAGCAATAAATACAGAATGTCATCATTCTTATAGCCTGGTCTTTTCTTGATATGTTTATCCAGCATCTACAGATCACCAATAACCAAAATAAGAAAGAAAGAAAGGAAGAAAGAAAGAAAGAAAGAGGGAAGGGGGGGAAGAAGAGGCAGAGGGCAGGCAGGAACATTTTCTTTTTTTCTCCTTAGATGGGGTGACGTAAGGCTGCTCATCTCCCAACTCCCTTCCCCCTGGCCTGTCCCTCAAGGGGCAAGAGAAGGTCCCTAGATGAACGGTCATTGTCACAGTTAGGGTCTATTGCTGTGAAGAGACAGCATGACCACAGCACCTTTTTTTTTTTTTTGGCTATTTTTGAGACAAAGTTTCTCTGTGGTTTTGGAGCCTGTCCTGGAACTAGCTCTTGTAGACCAGGCTGGCCTCAAACTCACAGAGATCCACCTGCCTCTGCCTCCCGAGTGCTGGGATTAAAGGTGTAGACAGACCACCACCGCTCGGCTACCACAGCAACTCTTATAACAGAAAACATTAATTGAGGTGGCAACTTACAGTTCAGAGGTTCAGTTCATTACCATCATGGTGGGACACGGTGGTATGCAGACAGACGTGGTGCTGGAGAAGGAGCTGAGAGCTCTACACCCTGCAGGCAACAGGAAGTGATCTCAGTGCCATACCAAGGGAAGCTTGAGCAAAAGAAATCCCAAAGCCCGCCCCCACAGTGACACACTTCCTCCAACAAGGCGACACCTACTTCTACCAGGCCATACCTCCTAATAATGCCACTCTCTTTGGGATTATGTGGTCAATTGCATGCAAACTACCACAGTCAGTAGTAGCCTGGAGGCTCAGATTGGACTGACTGGTAACCAAGGATGAGGGCCAGAAGAGTTAGCTACCAAGGAAGAGAAAAGCAAATCTAAGAGCGACACAGCAGGAGAAGAGAATGGAGTTCATTGTAGGTGTGTGTGGGTGGGTGGGGGGGAAACTGATGGGGTTTAGCAAGGACAAAATCAAATGACGAACAGAACAGCCTCACAATACACCCCTTTCCCTCTGAAACAAGCACTTCCAGACTGACAAATTTATAAAAATTACTTCATCTCCTGTAAATTATTATCACTTGTATAGTTTTCTAAATAACTATTTTAGAAATAAAGTACATTCTTCAGGTAGAAAAATCCCCCCCAAAGTTTAATAAATACAATAAATGTTAAGAAGTTATTCAATATTCATTCTCATCAGGAACGAGGGAAATCCATGGCAAAATGATGTCCCATTTCGAGAAAGCTACCTGGGCCCAACCACCCTGCTGCCCTCCTCACCATTCAGAGGGAGGAATTCCAAAAAGCATTAAGATTATTACTGTCTGGGTGCCTACAAGAATATGATGAAAACATATGGCCATTGCAAATTTCAGTTACTATAACTTTGGGGAAAAGAAATGTCTGAATACCAGCTGGGTGGTGCATGCCTTTAATCCCAGCAATCAGCAGGCAAAGG
The DNA here is from genome assembly GCF_000317375.1 of Microtus ochrogaster. Lineage (NCBI taxonomy): Eukaryota > Metazoa > Chordata > Mammalia > Rodentia > Cricetidae > Microtus > Microtus ochrogaster. The sequence goes on from NC_022024.1 coordinate 32,689,038, forward strand.
TAGGTAGAACTGGACTCTCTGAGTTCTAAGCCAGCTCTGAAGCCAGAGCCAAGACAACCAGGGTCATTACCAGAGAAACCCTGTCTCAAAAAGCCCTCCCACAAAAAAAAAAAGTTTGAGTTTTCATTAAGATTAAAAACACAGTATTCTCTTACCCAGGAATTTGTTTCTCTCTTTATTCTGATTTGTTTTCTTTTGCTGTTGTAAAACACTGACTAAAAGTGGTTTGCAAAAGAAAGGGTTGGTTTGGCTTACAGGTTAGTCCGTCATTAAAGGGAGCCAAGGCAGGAACTGTGAAGGTGTGCTACTCACTGGCTTGCTCTTCACAGCTTACTCAGCCTGCTTTCTTGTACAACCAGGACCACCTGGTCAGGGATGGACTCACCCATAGTGGTCTGAGCCCTTCCACATCAACCATGAATCAAGAAAATTGTGCCCACAGGCCAATCCAAGGGAAACCATTCCTCTGATGGGATCACTCTTTCTAAGTCTGTCTAAGAAACGGACAGGCACACTCCTGAATTAGTAAAACCAGCAGAGCACAATCTATTTGAGAGTTACTTGTGGGTCTCAACGTGAGCACCTCTGGCATTGCCTGGAACTCCCAAATGGAGAGCAAACCCTTGAGAGACTTCTACTTAGAAGTCTACTTAGAAGTAGATTAGAAGATTCACTTCTAATCCGAATCTTTGAGGTAGGAAGGCCCACTTTTGATGCAGATCATTTGAGCTGGGAAAACCCACCTCTAGTCTAGGCCATGCCTTCTTCTGGAAGCTTAAATAAGGACGTGGAAGAAGGAAGTGTTTGCTCTTTGCCTGCTTGTCCTCGGTCTCTTGGGGCAAATCCATTCCTTGACTGAAATCGGAGCCAACTTCTTCAGGATTCCAACAAATGCAGAAGATCAGCCGAGATATCCATCCTTGTGAACTGAGCAACTACTGGTTCTTGGACTTTCTGTTATTAGCCAGCCATTCATT
>NC_022024.1:32690114-32692386 GCF_000317375.1 Microtus ochrogaster
CTTTATTCTATAAGTTCTGTTACTCTAGAGAACCCTAACTAATACAACATATTTAAAAAATATGTTCTTTTTTACATTTTTTTTTAATCAGTTGGATGAAGCGTTTTGTTGTATATCTTCACCAGAAGAACAGTTTTATAGTTGGGAAACTCCTCTCAAACACACGCCTGAGAGTGACAGGCTGATTGATGCAAGCGTTCAACTTCCTTCAGTGATTTTCACATATTTCTCAAAGGCTGATGAAGCCTTTCCCCCATGCCCTAGTTCCTCAGGGCTGGGGATAATCTCATTATATATAGAGAGAGAACGGCAATGGAGTTCCAACCAACCAAATAAACAGCAAGGGCACCTTGAGGGGCTTCCAGAGAGACAGTCACATTCATTCTGGTAGCTAGAGACCCGTCCCCTCAGTCAGGGGCTAACTCTGCACCTGCTGGAGTATCTCATGGCCTTCGGCCTGGCAGGAGGGGTCCTGTCTCCCCGTACTACAGCCACGTCCATGGACCACTGTCTTGCGCTCAGTGTTCTTGAGTCTGGCCTAGAGCTGCCAGCGTTTCTCTGGCTGAAGGAGGCTGTGGCGGTTTACCTCAGCCCAGTGAAGATATGTCTCCCTAGGGCTGCACGCCAGCCAACAAGACGGACAGAGCCTTCAGTGAGCCCACAGTTCTGCTACCACTTGCACCCCAAAATCAAGGCTCCTGACGGCAAATTGAAAGTCTTAAAAATAAGTTGGCCCATTTGTTTGACTTGATTTGGACTCGTAAGACAAACATTTTAGACTGGAGAGTTGACATGATCTGTTTTTCCTTCTTCTGGAGGCTGGGAGGGCAGAGGTCGAGGCGGAAGCAGGTCTCATGTCTGCTGCTGAGGAGCTTACACCAAGCCATCTTCCGGTGCTGTGTCTCCACCTGGCAGAGAGCAGAGAAGGAGAGATCTCTCACCGCTGGTGAGCCTTGGGGAGAGGGTTCACAAACACTCACCCCATTACAGCGCTGCTTGGCACCAACCACATTGGCTTTCTTTTATACTCCAAGTCTTGTTTCGATGAGGGAACATTGTTTGTTTCCCCTCAATCCCCCCCATAAGGTCTTCCTGATCTGTGCCTGAGGATACAATGGCAATATGTAGAGAAGAGGGTGGGATCCCTCCGTACTGATTTCTTCATGGAGTTGTATTTAAAAAAGCAAAAGTCAAGCCCCCCCCCCCATTCCCACACTCTTGCAAAGGCTTTCCAAGGGAATCCCAAAGCACTTATCTCAGCAGCAATTATTGACTTCACCCCTACCCCCAAGCCCCTACCCTCACTCCTGACCCCCCGACCCTGTTTAACTCACCTCCTCTGCTGTCTACAGCTGCAAGGCTTTCAGTGTGTCCAGACAGAGAGCTCTGCTCTCCAGTCCCCAAAGCTTGCTCCTCCTAACTTCCAGCCTCCTCTGTCACCTAGCTTTTCTTCCTAAGTCAAGAAACCTCCCTCCTTAGGGCTTCAAGAGGAGGGAGAATGCCCTTTGGCAGACAAGGGAGGAAAATAAAATTGTTGGTACTCACATGCTCCTCCCGCCCCCCTCCGCTTTTTTTCTCTCATCACAAGGATGTTTGGCGACAGTAGGAAAAAAACGTGTCGGATCAAATGTAAGAGGAGACACCAAGTGAAGCGGGGACAGCAGGTGGGTTTGCTGGAGTGGAGAGAAGGGAGAGGTGACAGAGAAACCTCACTGTGACTAAAAATGCCATCTCTGCTGGTGCGACTGCTGGAAGCCACCGCCGTGGGGGATTTACGCAATCTGCTCAGCGGTGTCTCTGGGAACAGAAGAAGAAGTAACACAGAAAAAGGTTGAGGGTCGTGTGTGTGACAGCGAATTGTTGAAAACTCAAGCCGGGAATAAGCCTGTCACCAGACTTTGCTGAAATGAAGTTGTTACTGCTGGGAGATGAAGGTAAGGCCAGAGAGAGGCCCAGTCCGCAAATGAGCTTGCCTTTTCTCCAGCCTTCAGGATGGGTGGAGGCAGGCCATCTGAAGTCAAATCGCCACAACCCACTAGCGCACACAGTGCAGAAGCTGTTATTCCTGCGTTTCCATGTGTGAAATAATGATTCTAACACACAAGGCTGTTGTATTTGATAAATTGTTGTACCAGAAGAGAAAAAAACCACTCGTTACTATGGTAGCCCTGGATATCAACAACAACTTCTTCTTCTTCTTCTTCTTCTTCTTCTTCTTCTTCTTCTTCTTCTTCTTCTTCTTCTTCTTCTTCTTCTTCTTCTTCTTCTTCTT
>NC_022024.1:32692586-32708601 GCF_000317375.1 Microtus ochrogaster
CTCTGGCTGGCCTGGGACTTGCTCTGCAGACCAGGCTGACCTTGAACTCACAGAACTCTAGTTGCCTCTGCTTCCTGGGGGCTGGGACTAAAGGCGTCCACCACCAAGTCCGACTTCCTTCTCATATTAAGTCTCAGTGAAGGAACTGAAACACAATGGAGTAAAGGAGAAAGGAAAGGGGCTGGGGAAGACTGCCTTACTGGTTCAGATTCTATGGCAATAAATTACTGGCAAATAGAGCACCACAGACTATTGGCCAGCCATTCACGGCTACCGTTAGCACGTCAAGTATCTGAAGCCAAGACTCAAACTCTCGAGGGAGGCAGTTCGAGCCTATATTTATAGCTCCTCTGGATGTCTGCAGCTGATGTGAAAGATACTTATTCACTTGGGAACATAGTCAAGTTGAAGCTGTGGAAGTAGGGGGGAGGAAAAGACTCCTCTCACTGGCGATAACCCAAGGTAGGGCTCCGAATCAATGTCCTAATGGGCCTTGGGGTATTTTCCACAGTGGTTACTGAGTGACATGGAATTTGGAGGAATCTTATTGTCCAGCTAGCTGTGGAATCTGGCCCAACAACAAACATTCATGTGCCTAACCCCCACCCCTTCTTCCCCTGTTCCTCTTCTTCTTTGGTAGGGTCACTTACACAAAGTAGATCAGGCTAGCCTCCAAGCTCACAGCATTCTAGTGTAGCCCTCTATGACTTTCATTTATTTACCTCAAAAAAAAATCATCCTTACTTATGATTTGTTATTTGGTTTTCGAGATGGCATTTCTCTCTGTAGCCCTGGATGTCCTAGAACTAGCTCTGTAGACCAGGCTGGCCTCGAACTCACAGAGATCCACCTGCCTCTGCCTCATCTGTACTGGGATTAAAAGTGTACGCCACTACTGCCCAGCTTTTATGATTTTAAATGCCTTCTTGTGTATTTGCCATAGTACAGACTCGAACTGCTTACTGTAAGGAAAACTGGCATTGGGCATGTAGTACTTGGTACCTTGGTAATGAGATCTACCCAACCCCACCTCCCTCCTCAAATCCAGCTCCTACCAGAAGAGCCCAGAACAGCACCACACAGACAGCCAGAAAAATTCAGTGTAATTGAAATTATGAGGATGTTTTGCTTACTGTCCATGTCATCAACTAAATCAGACACCCACTCTGTGTGTGACATCAATCCTTCCAAATGCTGCCCCGGGGACCAGGGGAAGTGAGGCTGAAGGCCGTTCTAGGCTTGGAGTGGCTCTTGAGGAAAAAGGCAGCCAGCGAGGGTGGATAGAGGCCGTGCTCGCTAGCATTTTGGTTGGAGTTTTTTTACAGTTGCCTCTGAGTCTGAGCACTTGAACCACTTTATTCCCATGTGCAACAGGATAAGACAAAAAGAAGTTCCTTGTTCAGGGTTCAAGTGCTCTCGTGACTGTCCTAAAATAACCCCGAGAGCGATACAGTAGAGCTTCACGTAGCTAAGTGCGCAGGCTCTCAACCTGGCCTCGTCACCCCATCGTCGTGTTTCCCTTCCCAAACAAGTGGAGCTGCTGAATCAAATTTTCCATCATCGCTCGGAGTAGCAGAACCCTTCTGCTTCCGCACTTCCTGTTCCGCTAGCGTCTCCCACAGTTACAAAGTAAAGCCCATCAGCTGGGCTTTCCACCGTCCTCTCTCCCTGACGTACACTGCTCTGTACCCGGATTCTAGCCTGGTCAAGACAACCTTCCCATTTGGCTTCCTTTCACAGAAGAGTCTACTTTCGTGGTTCGTCGACTTCTTTTGCAAGAATTATAAACATTTTTTTACATAGCCTTTTATTCGTGCAGCCAGGCTGATGGAATTCAGCGTGTATGAATTCCATCAGCCAAGTTACTATGATGGCTAGTTGGGCATTAAAGAAATCTGATAGTCTCCTTGGTCTCTATTTTGGAAGATGTGCGAACTTTTCCCTCGTGACAGCATGCAGCAAGATTTAAATGAGGCTCACGAAGAGGAAGAGTTCTGACGGGAACGGAAAACTTCAAGCGTCTTGTTTTAAATTACACCAAGATGCAGCGTGGGAAATGAAAAAGGAATTTTCTTTAAAAGTGAATATTTTGTGGGGGGTGATTCTGATTTGATTACACTGAATACGTGTATGAAATTTTCAAAGAATAAAAAATACTGAATATGCAACAAGTTAAGGCAAAGTGTTTGGGAACCAAATCCTTTCTTTCTTCTTTTCTTCCTTCTTTCCTTCCTTCTCTTTCTTTTCTTTTTTCTTTCTTCCTTTCTTTTGATTAAAAAATCATTCTTTTATGTATATGTAAAACACTTATATACATAAAAAATGATTTTGTTTGTTTGTTTTTCGAGACAGGGTTTCTCTGTAGCTTTAGTGCCTGTCCTGGAACTAGCTCTTGGAGACTAGGCGGACCTCGAACTCACAGAGACCCACCTACTTCTGCCTCCTGAGTGCTGGGATTAAAGGTGTGCGCCTCCACTGCCTGGCAATAATGATTTTTTTAATCAAAAAATTTGTCTGCATGTATGTCTGTGCACCATATGCATGCCTGGTTCACGTGAAGACCAGAAGCAGGTGTTGGATCCTTTAGAGTTGGCGCTACAGAGAGAGAGAGAGGGTTGTGAGCCTCAGGTCCTCTGGAAGAGCAGCCAGTGCTCTTAACCCAGGAGCCATCTCTCTCCAGCCCTCGGTGCTTTTAAAAATAATAAAAGTGGGGCGGCATCTGGAGAAAAGCTGTGCACAAGCTGTGGGTGCCCAGGACAGTGTGGAAATAAAAAGGAGCACTGGAGTTTGGGATTGTTTGATTCTTTTTTTTTTATTGAATAGAATTTTTAATTTTCTATCACTTTTCGACATCTGACCTAGTGCTACATGGTCTCATGCCTCTTATCCATCTCCCTCAAGAATCTTTCATGTAGGATGCCTTTGTAGGAGCCCTAGGAGCACCAAATAAAGCAAAAATATTTTGTTTTGCTCGTGTGTTGTTTATTTTTGCTTTGCCGTCTTTTTAGAGTAAAACCCATTTCATCCTATTTGTTTTTGTTTGAGGTCTGGTCTCGCTATGTTGCCCATACTAGCTTGTATTTGTTTGTTTATTTATTTATTTTGAGACAGGGTCTCCCATGTCGACCAGGTTGCCCTGGAACTCACGGTGCAGACCAGGCTGACCTCAGACCACAGAGTTCCACTTGTCTCTGTCTTCTGAGTGCTGGGATCAGAAGCAAGCGGCACCATGCTGGCTCCGTTCCAGCTTTGGACTCATTGTGCAGACCGGGCACTCCTCAAACTTAAGGCCGCCTTTGTCACAACATCCCCCAATGCCCTTACAGGTGTATGTCGTCTTTGTCTGCATCAAGCTGGATGTGCTGTCATCACACCTGGGTTTCCACCTCCGATGGCTCATGGACCACCTGTCACACCAGCTCGCGGGGCTCTGACGCCCTCTTCTGGCCCCACAGCTAAATGCATACACACACACACACACACACACACACACATAAAAGCAAACCTTATAAAAATTAGTGTTTAGTACTTTCTTTTTTTTTAATCCTGGTTACAAATAGCATATGGCAGGAACATGAAATATATAATATTTCATACAACCATTCAGCAGCTAATCTTTCTCTCAACATGAGTCAAAGATACTGCCCCATATTAATATGTATAACTATACTTTTAAAAAATTATATTTTGAGAGTATTGAGACGGGTCTCCTTACCCTGTAGCCCTGGCTGGCCTTGGATTTGGGCAGCTACCCCTGCTTCTGCTCCCTGAGTGCTGGGATTACAGGTGTGCGTCACTTCGACTGACCTCTCTGTCATTTTTTTATGGCTTTTATCTTTTTTGCATATTGCCATTTGATTATGTGAAATTTATAAATAATACCTGTTAACTAATATACAGTAGTTAGAGTCCCATTATTAAACAGAAGGCGTATTTTCTATTTGCTTGCTTAGTTTATTTACTTGTCTATTTATTTTTCAGCCAGGGTCTTCGTGTGTATCCCAAACTGGTCTTGATCTATTAAATGGCCTATTTTCCAGCTCTGTATGTCTTCTCCCTGCCGCCTCCTGAGTGCTGACCGGAAAGGCTGCAAGCCACCAGGCTCTGTGGCTTATCTTGTACACTTGACACAGCGCTTCATCAGGGAATGTCCCTTTCCTGTAAACTTTGCCGTCTTGCACGTGGAGTTTGGTAGAGCTCATTTCCAGACCTGGGAATCTGAATTCTCAAAGCCAGCCTGGGAGTGGGTTAGTCGATCTTGGCAAATCACCACGCCCACGGGATGCAGATTGGAACCTCCCACCACACCCCGCTGAAATTGACAGGGTCTCATAGTCCTGTTAGGACTTGGGAGCTGTGTGACTTGCCAACTCCTCGCCGCCCGCAGATGGTACTGCCCCTTCCTTCGCAGCTGACTAGGGCCCCACCCCACCCCCACCCCTGGGCGTTCGCGCGTGTCACTGAGCCTGCAGCAACAGGGATGACCACATCACCTACAAATGCTCCTGTCTCATCAACCTTATCCCGTGTTTGTATTGTTCTGGTTCCAGATCGCTGAGACTTTAAGCCCGAGGCTCTAACTTGAGCAGGAAGAGTTTATTTTGGGATGAGGAATCTCCCCCTAGAGACAGGCCTCTCTTGATCAGTTTCTCTCCCTCTCCCCTCTCCTCCCTCTCACCCCTCCCCATCCCTCTTCCCTCCCCCTTCTCGCCCCCTCAACTGAGAAGCTCTGGAGGAGAAATGGGTTTCTAAATCTGCAGAAGTGTGCTCCGTTCTCTCTCAGAAAACATCAGCGTTTTCCGCATCCACTCACGTAATAGGCAGGAACAGTCAACGGGACAGTAAGGGGTCATGCTGACCGCGATGTTAGTCACTTATGGAAAATGCCCCAATAAATCTCCTTCAGCATGTAGAGTTGACGTGACAAATGCAAACAAAATGTACACCAGCCCCATAAACTAAACTCTGGAGTACTTACATAGCTCGTGGGTGCAAAGCTCATTTGGGCAAGCGTGACCCACAAAAAGGATTTCGCCACAAAACCGCAAGGCTAAATCTCTTGATCGGGCATTTCATCTTATTAACTTTTAAGATTATTTTACTTTGTGCGTGTGACTGTTCGGCCTGCACGTATGTATGTGCACTGTGTACACTCTTAGAACCTGTCTGGAGAAGAGGGCACCGGGCCTCCTGGAACTGGAGCTACAGATGTTATAAGGAACCATGTAGGTTCTAAGAACTGAACCCAGGTCCCCTGGAAGAGCAAGTACCCTGTGCCCTTAATCACGGAGCCTGCTCTCCAGCCCCAAGTGGGGTACTTTAAAGTAAAATTGCAGGAGTGTCCTGAGTGGATGATTTCTCTTCTATTTTTAGCACTGGGGATTTGTAGCACCACAGCTTTGCACACACTGGCCAAATGTTCTACCCCTTGTCCACCAAATGCTAATGACAAAAATGAACATATTGACTTTGCTGTTCTCAAACCTTTCTACACTTAGTTCTAAAAAAAACGCACACGCCTCTCGTTCAATGACGAACTCAGTGCGTGCTTGACGGAGACCGCTGCTTCTCAATAAAACGTTCTGAAGGTTGGGGGTTGTTCTAGACCAGAGATGTCGCATAGCCTGAGTCCACACATGTCCACACATCAGTTAACAGTTCTTCTCTGGCCCTCATGGCATCCCGAGCTCTTTCTTTGAGCCACTGTGGTTTGGGCTTTGAAATTTGCAAGTTTATTCAGCTCACATGAACTTACTTTCTGTCTGTTCTCAAACATCAGATTGACTCCAACTTAGTGCTGGCTTGCATTTTGCGCTTCTCATCTCATAAGATAGGTGTCTCTTCCATCAAAGATATAGACTTGGCCCATGTGGTGTACACAGCTTCCTTCCATCTGAAAGCCCTGGAGCATGATGGGATACCAGGATTGGAAATTTTCTTTCAGTTTGCTTGTCAGATATCACAGACAATATAGCTTTTATAATTTCTATAAATAATTGTACATGTGCTGGTGTGTGAGTGTTGTGTGTGTGAGTGTTGTGTGTACACATACACACAAGCATGTTTGTGCCATGGAGATCAGACGGAAAACTTGGGAGTGTCGGCTCTCTTCCCTCATGGCGATTCTGACAACTGAGCTTTTACCTGCTGGGCCATTTCTTTAACCCTCGGAAGCGGTTTAAATGATACCTATGATTTTGTCTTATGATCCTAAATGAAAACATTCTGCTGATACATCCTTGAAAATTAAGACAGCAAGACTTCTATTTGTGCAGCTCCCCCTTCAGAACTAATAAACACAGCTTGAAAATCAATGGCAGACTTTGCTAACTGATCAGTCCGTTTTCCTCACTTAGCTCAAATATATCCCAGCATCCTTCTTGTTGTGTGATACAGCCACTATGAAGATCACGTGGGTGAGCTTGACATACTCCGTGCCATGTTCAAGGGGCTTAGTTTAATAACTAAAACCATATATTCTGAAAAACATTTTCAAATACTGGCTTTACCTTTAATGGGGAGCTTTGAGAATAATTCAACTTTTTGTGCCTCAGTTTCCATGTCTCCTCTTTTTAAGATGAATATAAAAGCAGTAACCCCTCATGATGTTTTTATGAGGGCGGAATGAGGTAACCCAGGAAAATGCTTAGCAGGCTGCCTTGAACCCTGTAGATGTCTAGATGATGACAATGATTTTCCTTTAGGAGATACCCGAGGAAGTCCACCTCCAACCAGTGAGGCAAAATGCATGCCCTGAGTGAGACAGAGGCGATGCTTTGGGCAGCTGAGCAGGACTAGGGTCCTTTCAAACAAAGGCCCACGGCAGAAAATAAATCAGAGTCCCAGAATCTCATGGCACAGGCTACAAATAGAAGCTGCAGCTGCAGGCCCAAGGCTGGCCTTTACATGTCCAGAGTGCACAGAGACTCCCGGTGACAAGCTGATCTTTGCTGTCACACCCACGCAGGCTCAGCAATCACTCACAGAGTCAACTCTGCATAGGAAGCAGCCATTTTTAGTAGAGTATAGCAATCTGCCTGATAATACGAAGGGTGTAGAAATAGAGCACGGTGAATTTAGAGATTAGATGTCCTTGCAGAGTACCATAGATGATTCTGGATTATGGAGCTGCCAATAATAACCCATCCCATCTGTAGAATAATTAGCCATGCCCAGGCACTGGACCAAGGACATCCCACGTTAGCCTCCTTCATCCTCCCGCCCCTCTGGCCCTAGAGCGAGTCTCTCACCCACTTCCTCTGGGCGATAGCTAACGCCCACACTATTCCATGCGCTTACCTCTCACAGGTGATATCCTCTGTGGAGAGAGGTTCAGCTCTGCCGGCTGGGTTTACAGCCCCAGGCCGGTGATGGGAGCACAAAAGAAAGCAAAGCCAAAGCCTTGTCTCTTAGCGCACATACACACACAGAGTTAGATATCTGCTTAATTTAAAATTTCCACATACACTTTATTCAACTAGAAATTATTGCTCACCGATGTGGACCGTCAGCGAGAACCTATCCTTCTCTGAGAGTCTTATGGTCTAGCCTAAGTGTTTCAAATTCCAATGCTCGCTTGGGCTCAGCAGCCCATGAACAGGAATATGAATGAGTTAAGGGGCAAAGTGACATGCCTTGCCGCTGATTGCTTCGTGATGGGCCTATTGCCACCAAGATAAACTGACGGACCTCCTGTCATCAAGAGAAACCAATGGACCAGTTGTCACCAAGAAAATCTACTGTCACAAAGGAAAAACAGACATCATATTTTGTGTGGTTCTCATGCTTTGATATAAAACAGTGCATGGGTCTGTTGCAACATTTGTATAAAGGATTTAAGTCACGGGTTTCCAGGCTGTGATCTCCGGTATAAGTAAGAAGGCACACACATAACTAGAGTGTGGTTACTATAGAAAGAATGTATATGACGTCTTCAGAGAAGCCAGTCTCTTCCCAGCAGGAAGATCTGAGAAGATTTTGTGACAGGCATTACCTTGAGGTGTTTGTTGTTGCTGTTTTCTTCTTCTACAGGGGACCAGCTTTGGATCCGGTCTAACTGGATGAAACTCTCCTTTGGCTGCAGGAAATGGTCAGAACAGAGACTTGGAGATAGAAGATCACAGGCTTTGCTGTGTTATGTGTTTTTGGCTTCTTATTGCAAATAAATCTACTCTATCCCTCCAAGGCTCAGAGACCGTCATGGAGGAGAAGCAGGGTGCACGTCAGAAGCAGAGGATGGGAGCAGAGCTAGAAAACATGTCTTCGGGATGGAGCAAAACTGCCATATTCCGGGATTCACAGCAGCTGCAGTTACCTATTTAAGACCTGAACAAGACTGGGCCCGTCAGCATTCCACCCTGGAGAGAGGAGGGGCACATGAGGCCACACCCCTCTCTGAAGGACTATTGCCAGTTAATGGTGTTGGAAAGAGGGTGTCCTTATTTAAATTATTTGTTTAAAATGTTCAAATATTTCTTTGGTAATGATTGATGCCCATGCTCCAGTAAATAACCTCAACCTAAGTTCATATAAGAAACCCTAATTGAACTTAGAGTATACACACACACACACACACACACACACACACACACACACACACACGACTTGAAAGTAAAAAAGAAGGATTTCAACAGGAATGGAAAAAAGGAAATGAAATTGACCAAAATTTGGACTAGGTCAGGTGTCACATGCCTTTAATCCCCATGCTTGAGAGGCAAAGACAGCCGGATCTCTGTGAGTTTGAGCCAGTCTGATGTACATGGCAAGTTCCAGCCAGACAGGACTATATAGAGAGCCCTTGTCTCAAAACAAGAAGAAAAAAAAATAAAACAAAACAAAAAATAATCAAAAGAAAATGGCCAAAATGCATCGTACACATATGAAATAGTCAAAATGAAAATGGCAAGAAAGTAAATAAATATACATGTTAAACATTTAAAAACTGCTGCAACATATCTCTATCCATCAGAACTGGGACAACATTTGTATTTTTCCAAGGGACGCTATTAGCAAGAAGCAGAAGACATGGAGGTGAAAACTTGTTAGGGCTAAAACTTTAAGGCAGAGGAACTGTCCCTACTTGTGGCTCACTTCGTGGTGTGTGGTAGGACATGGAGCTTAAAAGAACGTCTGAGTCTTGGAAGGGATCCAGCAAAGACACCAGACTAATTTGGGAGGTGAAGGGTATGTCTTCTGAGGAGAGGTTTAGGAGGCTTAACATGCTTCAGTTTTAAAATAAGGTGGGTGAGCGGGGTTCTATTGATAGCCAGCAAGCCGTCAGTATGAACTTGTACTTGGCACGAGAGAAAACTCAAAGTCACAGTAAGGATTGCAAGAAAACAGTTTCCTTTCTTTTTTTATTTCAAACACAATGAGCCCAGGAGCATGATAAGCAAAAGGGAGGGGGTTAAAGTTTCCTAAATGAAATCTCTTTACATAAATCTTTTAAGGGAAAAATATTCAGTTTTTATATCATTTATGAAAATTTAAAGAAAAATTGCTCATGTTATCTGTTGCAGTTTTCTCTGAGTTCTACATCCAGGACACTTTTAAGACTGCTAAGACTTCTGGTTGAGATAATCCAGCTTCACAGAATACTCCAGTCAGGACTTGACCATAATCTTAAATTTTCTTTGGGTCCTCATAAGATTATCAGTGCCCCAAATCAACAGAAAATAGCCTAGAAAACTATGCCCACTTTCCTAAAACAAAACAAAACAAAACAAAAAACAAATTATGGATATTTGTCTTTGTTTAGTGTGTTGGTTATAAGCTGTCATGAATAATGGTCAGGAAAAAAGCTAAACAAATAAGATTAGATTGAGGATCTTGTTTTGAAAAGAAAAAAAAGGGAATTGCTGTGGGATAATGCCCTTGTACACTGTAAAGATTTGTCACTGTATTGATTTAATAAAATGCTGATTGGCCAGTAGCTAGGCAGGAAGTATAGGCGGGGCAACCAGACTCTGAGAATTCTGGGAAGAGAAAAGGCAGAGACACAGTCGTTGTAAGCCAGACACAGAGGAAGCAAGATGAGAATGTTTTACTGAGAAAAGGTACCAAGCCACGGCTAAATGTAGATAAGAATTATGGGTTAATTTAGGCAGATTGCGCCGTCAAAGGCCACGAATGCACACTTTTCTCAGTAACACGGAGAGCTCTTCCGGAGCGAACCACACATTAGCTGAGAAAGTCGACTGAAGAATGGCCTCAAGGTTTGAAGTCTGCATGTCTTTTCTGGCTCCAGCAGAACGAAACTAGGAGTGAATAAACAGGGGAAGCTGCAAAAATTATAATTAAGTCGAAATTAAACGACACTCTGTGTCTCTTTAAATAAATACAAATGGGTTCCCTCCCTCACCAAGTGGGACCCAAGGATCAAATTCATGTCACTAGGTGTGGCAGCAGGCACCTTTACCCACTGAGCCATCTCGCCAGCCCCTCTTTTTTTCTTGTTTAAAAAGAGACTCTTTACTCAGAGAGAAATTTATTCCACTAAATTTTCTTAAATATTTTAATGTTTTGCTATTACAATTTCAAATAATCTTTCTGTGGCATTCATGTTTATATTTGCCGTGTGAAGTGGGGGTCCAAACCTGACAGTTCTCCCTCTGGTTTAACAGGGAATATGGACAGTGTTGCTATTTTACCACAGTGTTGATCACAGCATTAATTATGAACAGCACACACTGACATTGACTGTTCATCAAAGGGGATCTAGTCAGGAAAACATGGCACATCCACACCATGTAGAATTAACTAGCTTTGGGGCTAGAGAGACCGCTCAGAGCTTAAGAACAGGTGGATGCCCTTCCAGAGGTCTTGAGTTCAATTCCCAGCAACCACCTGGTGGCTCACAACCATCTGCAATGAGAGCTGGTGCCCTCTTCTGGTGTGTGTATACATAAAAAAACCCTTTAGAAAAAAAAAATTATTTAGCTTTAAGTAGAGAGAGTGCTACAGATAGCCAGCTATATTTTAGTCAGAGGATTAAATACCAAGGATACACTGAAGTGATCCATGTGAGAGAGTTATTGACAACCACACTGATTAAGCCAATTAAATGTTTTGTGTTCTCCTTCATTGATGGCCAGACCAACAGCAGGCTGATGCCTCTAATAAATCTCTTGGTGCCCAAGTTTAGAGGTAGAGAGGTTTTAAGGGCAAAACTCATACAGACTATAATTTACATCAAGGTTAGATGAGGGTCAGAGTAACCTTGAATGTCAGAACATAGTAATTATTTCACACATAACATGACATTTTAAAAATATTTATTTAACTTTATTTTACGTGCGTTGGTGTGAAGATGTCAGATTCCCAGGAAATGGAGTTACAGACAGTTATGAACTGCCATGTGGTTCTGGGTGGCAAAGAAGCCTTGTTTATTGCTGGTGAGAGTGTGAACTAGTATACGGCCATATAAAACCATGATGGAGATTTCTTAAAATCTTAAAACTGGAGCCGGGCATGGTGGCACACACCTTTAATCCCAGCACTGGGGAGGCAAAAGCAGGCAGAACTCTGAGCTGGAAGCCAGCTTGGTCTACAAAGTGAGTTCCAAGACAGCTAGGGCTACACAGAGAAACCCTGTCTTGAAAAAAAAAAAAAAAGCAAAATTAAAAACCAACCAACCAAACAAACAAAAGGCAAACAACATTGAACTTAACCCTGTAATTACCCTATGACCCAGATATAATCACTCCTCTGAAGACACTTAAAGAACTCGGTGAGCTGTCAGAGAGATATGTGTACAGCCATGTTTATTATTCATAATAGCCAGGAAATGGAATCAACCCAGACGTCCACTTGGGAGAGAATAGATGATGAGGCTGTGATACACAATGGATTTTATTCAGCTGTAAAGAAAAATGAAATATTCAGTAGACGGGGTGGATCTGGGAAGCATTATATAAAGCAGGTAAACTGGAGACGAATACCACCTTCTCTCTCAAATGTGGCTCCTGGTCTTTCCTGTCCGCGCGCGCACGCACGCACGCACACACACACGCACGCACGCACACATACATGCACACACGCGTGAGTGCACACACACCGGTGGGTGTTACTGTGTGTATAGGCCAGCGCTTCTCAACCTGGGGGTCCAAGGGCCCTTTCCCGGGAGTCGCACACCAGATATCCTGCACATCAGGTATCTACGTTATGATTCCTAACAGTAACAGAATTACAGTTATAAGACAGCAGTGAAAATAATTTTGTGGTTGGGGGTCGCCACAGCATGACAGACTGTATCAAAGGGTCACGGCGTTTAGGAAGGCTGAGACGGGCCTAAGCTATGAAAGCCGAGGGAGGACCCTGAGAGAGGAGAAAGAGGTATGGGAGGAAGGGCAGCAAAACACAGGCGACATTAAAGTAGAAAAGGAGACTGCTGGGAGTGGGGTGTCACGAGGGAGCAGGGGGACAGAGAAGCGGGGGTGGGGGTGGGGCGCGGGTCAACAGAAAGACGTTGCGTTTGAAGATGACGTAATCACAGGCTGAGACGATGGGTCAGTGTGGAACACATCCGCGGTGCAGGTGTGAGGACCCGAGTTCAGATTTCTAGAATCCGCGTAAAGTGAGATTAGGGTGTGGGCCTCTGTGTTCTCGGTGCTTCTGCAAGGTGGAAGGCCGAGACCAGAGGATCCCTGGAAGTTCACGGGCCAATGAGAGCCTGGTGTACGTTATGACGAGGACCCAAGGTTGTCCTCTGACCTCTACACAGGTACACATTACACACACACACACACACAGAGAGAGAGAGAGAGAGAGAGAGAGAGAGAGAGAGAGAGAGAGAGAGAGCTCAATGCTGGTGTTTCTCCTGCATGTATGTCTGTGCACCCTTATGCATGCCTACTGCCTGCAGAGTTCAGAACAGGGCATTGGGTCTTCTGGAGGTGAAGTTACAGGCAGTAGTTAGATGCCCTGTGGGTGCGGGGGAATTGTACCTGGATCCTCTGCAAGAGCAGTCAGTATGCTTAACTGCTGAGGCGTCTTTCCCATTCCAAACGTGGTGCTTTGTATGTTAATTCAAAAAAGCAAGTTTTAAATGGGGTTCTGAATTCGTTTTCCTTTCTTCCTTTCTTCTCCTTCCTTGCCCTAGGTGTCAGCACGGTAACTAGTATACTAGAAGCCTTTTTATTTCAATTAAATAATTTGAGATATTTTAATTATTTAGACTTATTTGTTTTATGTTATGTGTATTGAATGTTTTGCCCACAGGTATTTATGTATGCCCCATGTATGCCTGGTGACCATGGAGGTCAGAAGAAGGTGTCAGATCCCCTAGAACTAGAGCTACGGGTCACCATGTGGGAACGAACATGGGTTTCCACAAGAGCAACAAGAACTCACTGACAAAACATCTCTTGAGGCCCCTAAGGAGTTTTGAAATAGTTCTTACTATGTTGTTCAAACTGCTCTCAAAGTGATCCCCCTGCCTCAGCCTCCACATCACTACATGTGAGCCAGGCCACGGTGCCTGGGTGAAAGGCATTTTTTCTTTTGGTTGTAACATTGCCTGACTTCCTGATGATTCTGAACTATTTGACTTTGGCCTTGCTTTATGTGTCTAAGAAGTGTTTCCTGATTCAGCTAGTGTGTGTGTGTGTGTGTGTGTGTGTGTGTGTGTGTGTGTATTATGGCTATCCAACTTCTCCCTCAATAACACACACACACACACAAATTCAACAACACACACACACACACACACAAATTCAACAAAGCATTTAACCAAAGGTAGGGGGAGAGCCCCGCTGGCCATTTTCCCTTCCCTCTGAGAGTCTGCAAACCCCCACTACCCTAATTTAAAATTTCACATTAACCATCTGGGAAATGGCGTGGCTGTTTTTATTGGAACTTGTCTATCCTTTAAACCCCTCCAGGAACGTTTTTATCTTTGTAGTGAAGTCCCTTGTTACCAAAAAGTTACCCAGGTCACCTAACACTTTCTCTGAGGACTGCGGTCTTTCCTGGCATGTGTTCACTTCAGTAAAATGATCAGTGTGCTAAAAGCCCACGGGGCCTCTGTGGGAGCCAGCCGTGGCACTGAAGCTCCTTCATGGCATGTGTGAAATCTGCCCATCACATACACACTCCCCTGCAACACAACACTCTGCCTCTCTGCCCAGTGTGCTGGGAATGCTGGGACAGGGCTTCTTTTTCAGGGCCTTCCGGCACACCAGACATCACCATGGGAGAGGCATAGTGGACCTCCAAGATTAGTTTTTAAATCCCTTATTTTATTTTTTTAATAACTTATTTAACTTTATTTTGTTCGCTTTGGTGTGAAGATGTCAGATCCCCTGAATCCGGAGTCACAGACAGCCATGAGCTGCCATGTGGGTGCTGAGAATTGAACCTGGGTCCTTTGGAAGAGCAACCAATGCTCTTAACCACAGAGCCATTTATTTCTCCAACCCCTCAATCCCTTATTTTACACAAGAGGAAACTGAGGCACAGATTGTCCACCAGACTTCCATATAGCAACTTGACCGGATTACACCGGGCCCATAAACAGAACCTAAGAAGGATCTTACTTTAGATTCTGGAGGTTTTAACCAGCTGAACGTGTGCCTGGCATCCCCATAGTAGACATGGAAATGTCCCTTTCCCCTCTTTTTTCTTCAAGCCATGTCTAACTTAGCATTCAAAATACTCTGTTCTGTGGCTGACGTTAATGGGCTGTCGCCTAAAAGCAAAGAGTCCGTTTTACTGACTACTCACTGAGAGTGCTGCCTAGCCTGCCTCCCCCTCTTCCCACATAGCTAACTCATGATGCTATTGAGTGCCCAGCCAAGTTCCCATCCGTATATGAAAATTTAACTTGGCAGAATTAAGTCCAACCAGCTGTGTCTGGGCCACCGGGAGATTAACAGAGACAATGTGGCTGCTTTGGGACAAACGGTATCGAAAACACACGCGGCCGTTGAAGGCATCCAGGTGCCTAGTCTAAGCAGATTTTAGCCCTTGGTCTGAAGCGCCATGCTTATGGACAATGGACGTACGGGATAACTACTTAACGTGTAGCCCTTTGGTGGGTCAGGCTTCTCAGCAGCTCCTCTAGAGCTTCAGCACAACGTAATCAAGTCTGCCACCGCTTGTGACCATCTTAGGTTAGGTCTTCTGTGCCCGTTTGCCATCTTTATTTATTTATTGGTTTTATTTATTTTTTAATTAGAGAAAGGGGTTTCTCTGTGCATATCCCTGACTGTCCTGGAATCTGCCTGCAGACCAGGCTGGCCTCGAACTCACTGAGATCCTCTTGCCTCTGCCTCCTGAGTTCTGGGATTAAAGGTGAGAGCTACCACCACCTGGCCCATTTCCTTTCTTAATTATCACCTTTTTGTTTGTCCATGGTGTTTGTCTGGTTTATCTGACTTTCTTGACCCTTGCCCCACAGGTACAGTTCATTTGTGTGTGTGTGTGTGTGTGTGTATACATATTACGCATACATATATACACAGTTCATATATGCATATATTTACACACATACACACACAAATCCACAGAACTGTGGACATTCCACGAAAATTGGATTGAATAGCTCGATTTTACGGTCGGTTTCTTTCCTGAGTGCCAGTCTGACCCACGTTGTAGCGGATCTCCTTGCATGGTTCTTGTATATGCTTTTTATCTTTAAAAAAAAACAAAACAAAACTGTTTCTTGAAAAATTGCAAATACAATGTATCCTTAATAGACATCTTTGCTAGTCTTGATACAGAAAAATGAAACGAGGTATTTAATATGGAATTCAGTTTGACCGACTAACACTGGTGTAGAAATTCAATATGAAAATTTTAATCTCAGTAATTAAGAAATAAGGAAAATGAACAGCTAAGATGGGAATAAAAATGATTATCTTAGTATATTTTTTTCCCTTTCAAGTTTTAGTGAAAATTAAGAGAGAAGCCAGGCTCACATGGTATAATTTTCTTTTTTTTTTTGGATTTTTTTTTTTTTTTGTTTTTCGAGACAGGGTTTCTCTGTGGTTTTGGAGCCTGTCCTGGAACTAGCTCT
>NC_022024.1:32708701-32717260 GCF_000317375.1 Microtus ochrogaster
AGTGCTGGGATTAAAGGCGTGCGCCACCACCGCCCGGCTATAATTTTCATTTATTTATTTTATCACCCAGAAAGCCCCGTGCGCTGCTGAGTCGGCACAGGCATCTGTCCGTCAGACAGAAAAGAACAGGAAAGCGCACGAGGCTGCAGCCGAATTTAGAAAGTTAGAGGTGCTCTCATCTGCCACACGAGATGGACAGGAGATTCCTTCCAGCAGGCGAGGGAGCAGAGCGCAGACAACAGATGGGAGAAAGGTCCCAGAGCTGTCAGATTTCAGCATCCTTGTGCCGAAGAAGGGAGGCGCCAACGTGATTGATGTCCGGCGGCTGTATAAAAGCCTTCGCTATCCCTGCAGCTGCTTGTCACACCGACCCGCAGACCCGCTCGGTCTCTCTGCTCTTCTTGGAGTTTCTGTCAACTGGTGCTGGAGGGGGAAAACTCTCGGGAGAGTAACCTTTTATTGCGGTCATGCCAGAACCCACTAAGAAAGAGGGTAAGAACACCCATAAATCTTCTTGTTTATTTTGTTGTTTATTTTCAAAGAGTTATCCGACTTTTTTTAAAAAGCAAACTCTAAAACAATAGCCTTCCTGGGATGCAAAGATAAAGTTCTTGAGTGTGAACAGGCCAGAAGAAAAATATAAGACTGTATAATCGCCCGAGAAATACCTGATAAAGTTTATAAAGCAATATTGATTCCAATGAGTACATGAAAATTCTATTCTTCGATTTTAAGAGGTCCTTAAAACGCTTAAATCAAAGATACTGACTGCTTGTGAGGAGGTTGCATTTCCAAGCTTAGTTTTTCGCTTTGTTTCTGCAGTGTGCAGGGCTGGGGGCGTGGGCTGCCCTCGCAAACACTTCATAACTTTGGTCAAGTCTTGGAATGAGAATGTGATGTTATTTGTAGGGTTACTATTTCCCCCCACAGGAAGGCGTTTAAAATAAACAGACGGATTTGATTGCTGCTTAGGGGGCTTGGCTTTGAAATTCTTGCTTGAAAAGAAAATCTCTATGATTATGATTGGTAGATTGTATTCTCTGAGTGCTGCTGTATTCAGTTTCAAAACATGTAGCCTTAAAAAAAACAATTAAGAATAAGAAAAGAAAAGCAAAGAATAGTCTTTATTAGAAGAAAATTGTCTCCTCTCTATAAAATATCAATATTTTAAATTGCTAATTAATAATGCAAACAAACTGGTGTTAGCGATTGTGAAAATGCATATTCATCGCACAAATATATTAACTAATTTTTAATAGAAGCATCTTTTATAAATATTACCTCATTCTCTGGTTTCTCTTTGGATGATATAAATCTTTCATCCTTTACTAAGGATTAGAGAGAAGAATACCTTTGAGTTTCAGGCCAAGATTTTGACTAGCCAAGATTTTGATGTTTTGCTTCTTTGGGACTAATGCAAAATATAAATATTTAAATCAAATCAGTTGCATTGGGGCTGTTTACTCTTACTTTTTTCTTCTCTGCAGATGAAAGCACACTTGCACGCATGCCCAGATACATGCACACAAGATTAACAGAGAACATCAAAAAAAATATTTTTCATTTTTAATTCTTAAAAGTGCTTGTTACCGTTACTTTGAAGAACTTTGCAAAAGAGGCCACTCGTTGCACATGAAGTCGAGATACTAAGCAAACGACGAAGAGGCTTTTAAGTATTTTTCTTTATGTAATTAGGTAGTGGGTGCTGACAGGTCGGGGTGATCAGTTACAGGTCGGCCCTACTTAGTGGCAGAGAGCATTGATGGATGAAGTCTTCCTCCCGAAATAACCACAGCAAATGCATGCATTAATATGGGGAACTTAATCCCAACGGTGGGGACGTGTGTCTACCTCCTGCTGAAGTGTCTTATTTGTGATGCAAATGATTTACATGTGTATTAAATGTCCCTTTTATCCCATGGGTCGCTTGACTCTTTGGGAGGCTTCCTTGGGTGAGACGCCTTTTATGATTCCGAAGTGAAAACAGAAGATTATTTTAATTATTCTGAGTTCATTCCCAGCTGAGAATGGCAAGGCAGACGGAAGATTAATATTGGTCCAGGCTGCAGGACCAATAAAGTGAATTAGATGATTCCATTGGACGGGCGCAGTGGAGTGTCGTGTTTGGTTTGGCAACTTGATCAACTCTATTCTACATTTAGAGGGAATGGAATTACAGACGTAGGAAAAAGACAGTATATTTCTTCTTCTCATATATATTTATACTATATATTTTAAACATTTGAGAAATAAATCTGCACGAATACTAAAGTCTCCATGAGTTTCTTTTGCTATCAAAGTCCTTTCGACAGTCTGTGTGGGAGCCACTCCGCCCAAGACAGTAATTTTATACCCATAGATTCTTTGCTTAGTTTAGATTTGGATGGTGGGAAGTGACATCCCCCAAAAGCATCGCTGATATATTTAAAACCCATCGAGGAAGTCCAGAGATTTCCTCTTTTGAATTCCCTTACCAGCAGAACTGATTGCTAAAGGAAACATGTCCTGACTTTGTCTCCGTGAATGTGCTGCTTTTGACAACCACATCCGAGAGAATGTGGTAATTCCTGCACCGCCTCTGATGGCAGCTACACCCTGCCGATGATTTAGTGTTAACTACGGTTGTCTGTGTTCCACCGAAGCCGCCCTCTGAAAGACAGTACCAAGAATAAAGCACGCCATACTTCAGAACCACTTTATAGATATTCACCCGAAGAAGCAGTTCCTCCAGCCTTGGGGATCTTCCCTCTCCTTCCCTCGGGGGACGCCATGCCCCAAAGGCCTGCACTACTGCTCTGAACCTTGACAGGATCTGGCAAAGGGACTGAGTTTTCAGCACCTAACAGTGCAGAGGACATCTCACTTAGGCCTAATTCTGGGACTCTCATGTCAGTTCATCAGGGAGCGGGCCTTTCTAAGGAAGAGGAAGACAGGTGCAGCTCTTGACCTCAAGGAGGAAGCCTAAGGCCAAGAATTAGTCTATATGAAAATATTTTGCCTATCTCAAGGACTCCATTTGAAAGCAGAAAGCATCTTTTTCCATGGATGGCGCTGGGGGTCAAATCCAGGGCCTCATGCATGCTGGGTGTGTGCTCTCCTGTCGAGCTACGACTCTGCACCGAACAGGAGTGGCTCCTTTGCATGGACTTCTTGGCATTTCACCAGCCGCGTATGCATTCTGACAACTGGATTATCCATCCCACGGACCTCTCTTACACTCCGCGTTCATATAGAGCCTGAGGTCGTTATGTTTCTCTCATCAGACGGTGAGAGAAGATGCTGAGGAGGCTTCAGTTGTTAGGAATCTCCCAGGGTGCCTTGCTAGTGGATTTATTTAGTATCAACTCTTAATTAAGCACCTCTGTGCCCCATCTCAGACAGGTACATACGGTGGCTCCAGGCATTCAAGGGTAATTCTGTGCTGGGTCCTAGCCTCTAAAGAAATTAGTCTGCTGCTGGAAAATTTTCTTCTTCCTGTCAGGAAGAAACTATCAACCTGAAATTAAGAAGAGTCAATAATGCTTCCTCTTGGGATAGAATCTCTATTAGTTTATGATAATTCGGGGTTGGCGAGGTGACTCAGCAGGCAAAGGCCCTTGCAAGCCTGACAGCCTTAGTTCCAACTGTGAGACCCACATGGTGAAAGGAGAGGACCCGACTCCTTCAAGCTGTCCTCTGACCTGTGCATGCTCACAGTGGCACACATAGACACAGACACACACACATAGATACATAGACAAACAGACACATAGACACAGACAGACACACACACATAGATACATAGACAAACAGACACATAGTAGACAAACAGACACATAGACACACACAGAGACACACAGACACATACACAGACATACAGATGCAAACACACACAGACACACACATACAGACATACGCATACAGACACACACACTAAATGCAATAAAAATGTAAAAAATAATAAAATAACCCTTAAACACATACAAATTAGTGTACCTCTGCAGCATGTAAAAATGGAAGCCACTAAGCCTGGCTCTTTAGAATCTGCATGTAGCAGCTAACCGTTAGATTCCCTGCAACCCTGAAAAATTATTTTCTCACTCATTGAGTCGAGGCCTCAACATGAATTTCACTTTTATCTTGTCATATATAGGGGGTTATTGCATTTCGCATGTATAACTCATCAGAAGAAATCAATAGTTCCTTGGGTTCCTATGCGTAGATCATAACACCTGTTGGAGTCACATTCATGGTGGGTCCTTTCTGGAACACTCAAGACATGGGACAAACACAGTCATTTAGGACTGCAGTGGTTAAGGTGGATTCTGATAACTTCCGGAATCAAAGCCATGGCTTTTCCGCTGCGTCGACATTGGAAAGCACCTGCTCGGTCTCCTTGGGTCTTTCTGGTGGGAACAGGAGGAAACATGGTCGCAGAGACATTTTTCAGCCCAGAAGCCTTCCTTACTTCCTCTACTTCTCTTCTGGTCCCTAGAAGGCGTTAAAGTTCTGCAGAGCATAACAACCAATCTGAACCTACACGGGCATCCTTCACCTCTGGCCTGTTTCTTAGCGTGACTCTGGGCTTAGTCACCACCAGAAAAGGAGCACCGTGACGGGACACCACCCTCTCGTGTTTACTCACTGACCTTCAGTTTCCCACGGGCCCCTGGGTGTCTTATTTGAAGTCCCCAAATAAACTTGATTGGGGGAAGCTAATGATTTATAGGAAACAAGCTAGAATAGAGGAGAAAGGAGGCAGGTTTTGTTTTTTGTTTTTTTTTTTTAAATCAAGTTTTTGTCCATCTCTGCATGATCACGTAGGTCAAATGAACGTGGGGTGTACAAGCTGTTCTGTTAGGTGTGTTGGGACGGCACGGGCCTATGCTCCCCGCGTTCGGGATGCTGAAACAGGAAAATGAAGACATCAAGGCCAGCTCGGGCTTCTGAGTAAGATGCTGTCTCAAAGAAGATGGTATATGAATGACAAGAAGAAGACATATCAACGAGTACTGTATCTCAGAAAAGAGTTTTCACAGTGCAGGCTCGGGCTGTCTGTGTATGAGGGGTGCTCTGGGGAAATGCACCCTGGAGAGGCTTAATGCCCGGCAGAATTCTTCTTCCTCAGTGCCTGCTTTTATGACTGTCATACTGCACCTATGGGGAGAAGAATATAGGAACGGGTGATTCTTTCCTCTCAAGCACTCTAAATAAAACGCTTTTAAAAAACTATAGAAAAAGAAACTGCGTCCTGTGAACCTGAAGAAGCCTCCCTCTTGCTGCCAAGGCATTTCAAATAGCAGGGAAGTCAAGAGCAGGGTTTGGTAGAATAGTCAAATGCCCTCCCTGCTCGTCTGGCAAGCTTGGGAAAGGGAGGCTGTCAAGGATTTGGGTTTTCTCGGTGGCCTGAGATGTGACTCTGGCCTTGAAACACTTTTGTTTCCGTTTGAACAGCGTCTCTCTAGGTAGCTCATGCTAGCCTCGAATCCACCGTTCTCTCTCCTCCGTCTCTTCAGTGCTAGAAGTACAGGCCGGCATCATCTTTTCTGGGTCTCAGACATTTACTTTCAGGGTCCCTAGGCACACACAGCCTACAGTGATTCCTTACTGATAGCAATTTTAAAGTCCGTTCATGCTGGAATAAGCTACCCAAACTGAAGTCACTTCCAAATAAATAGTTTCTGTAAAAATCTGAATGAAACAGTCTTCTGCAATAGTCTCGCAAATCTATTCTAATTTTAAGTCTCAGGGATCTATGAGAAGCGGCAGCTGAAATTAAGATATTGATATTCTTTTACAGACGTAGGAAGCATTGCTTGTTCTTTTTCCTTAAATTTCTTATGATCGGTTTGTTTTAAGAATGTCAATTTAGTCTTTTGGGACCTATAAAGAAGACTTTAGAATTACGAAACGTTCCCATTTTTTCCTAAGCTCCGTCCTAAGTACCTCTGTGAAGCATCCATTCAGTGACACCAAGTGCTCTTGACCATCGGTGACTTCTGTGCTAACTCTAGGCCACATCTCTAGGTATACTTGTGTGTGTTAGATGAGTTTGTTTTGTTTTTCTGAGACCTTTGATTGGTTCAGAGTTCTGCATCCTAGAGAAGTTCAGTAGCTGCCCAGGAAGACAGTTACTGAATTGTGTGTTCTGAGTGAAGTAAATTGTGAAAAGTTTAGTTTTTTTTTTAAGAGCCATTTCCTTAAAATTGAGAACACAGTGATTAACAAAGATTAAAAACTATGAGAATGAACCAAGACGTTGCCATTTAATTTCCCAGAGGCAGCAAATTATCTCATAAACAGAAAGAGAATATGACCCCTGTCCCCATAGACTTTTTACTTTTTTATTTTTAGCAGACAGCCCCCCCTAAATCAAAGTGATAATACTGTCTTGTCCCGCCCAGGTCTGTTCTGGGATGACAGGGTCAGCTTTAACTTACAGAGACTACGTTCGCACAGCTCCACAGACAGACAGGGTGTTCTCATTCACAGGGCAGCGCTCTTGGAGTCTCTGTGTGCGTTCAGAATCAGTCTTTAGACCTGTCTCACTGGGGCAGGTGCTGCTGGCTGACTTGGCAGAGAGCAGAGGAGGCTCACTCGTCCCAAGCTCGTTTCTCTCTCTTCAAATGCGCTCACAAGAAACTGACAGTAATCTGACTTACTCTGTGCCTTTCAAGTTTAAATCCACTTTGATGAGACTTTTGCCCTTTTATGCTCCCAAGGATTTTTTTGTAGGCCAGTTTGGCACTCAAATGTAATATCCAAAGTTATATTGCAAGTCAGGTGCTAGGTCTTACAGTTAGTTTTATCAGTTTTTTTTTTGACTTGTGTTTATCTATGTAGGATAAACACTGTTCTTTTCTTTTTTTCTTATTCTTTTCAAAATCATCCGAGTTGTCCCCAGGTAGCATTAAACCTCTTCTTAATTAAAACTCCCTAGGAATTTTTTTTACTTATATTGTTGCCTTTTATAAAACTCACACAGAAGTTGGTGTTCTATTTTTATCCGAAGTTAATTTTTTATTGTATTTTAGTTTATTATGTTTGTAGCTAGATGTCTTTAAGATTGTCCTGTATAAATTTAGTCTTTAAAAATACATCTTAAATAATATTCTTACTAAACATTACTGCATGATACCCTCGGGGCATGAGAGCTTAAATTCTTCCTGACCCATGTACTGAGTTCCATATACTTTCTATGCCTCGGTTCTCTCCTGTCTAAAATGTGATTAAAAATCATACCGGGCTCACAGGGTCTTTGCAAAAATGGAAATAAATCAGGTAAAGTGTTGGAGAAAGACCCACCCCATAGCAGGACGGCAAACAGTGAGCCCAGAACTGGCTAAGACATTAAACACCAAGCATGTGATCAAAGTTTGTAGTCCCAACGGCGTAGGCTGTGAGCCACAGCTTCCCCAGCCATTGTCAATATTTATAACACATGACCAGATTTATAACACGTGATCAGATAAAGGCCGTCTTTTGGCTTTGTTTTAGGTGTGTTTTGCTTTTGTTTATTTTTGAAACTGAGTCTTACTAGGTAACTTTAGCTAGCCTGGTTTTTTTTTTTCCCCTTTGGTAGAGCCCTGGATGGCCTTGACCCTGGCAGCCCTCCGGTCTTTGTCTCTCAAGTGCTGGGTTGACAAGGAAGACGAGCACGTGATGATGCCGCTTTCATCTGAGAACAGGAATCTTTAGGATGATCATTGCTGTCACCAGGAGTAGGCCCTGGTGAAGCGAAGCATCTTAGTTGTAGCTCAATTCAGATTTTTTTTTTTAAAAAGAAGGTCTACACCACAGGGTCTCTGTTGTGTTCCCACTGAAATGTATGGTGTGTGTGGGTCTCCGGCTGTCAGAAAGAAAAGGACACCAAGCTGTTTCTTTATTGCGCCATTGTGTGTGTGTGTGTGCGCGCGCGCGTGCGTGCGTGTGGCAGAGGAGGTGGTGGTTATGGTGGTATGGCCTTTCCCATTTGGATGAAAGCGTCATCTTGAATTGTTTGCCTATAACTGTATCTGTCACCAACAGTTGTGACTTGGGTTTGAGGGCACTGGCTTTCTCTACACAGAGCTGCCTTCCTGACTCTGAATTTTCCTCAGGTAATTACATAAAGAGATAGTCTTGACCGCACGTGTATGCGATGGTTAGCAAATCGAGAGCCACTGTGTTTGTTATTCTGGAATCGTCTTTTTTATGACCCCCATCTGGCATCAGGACTCTCTTTCCTCTATCTTAAAGTCACCCAGAGTGAGTCCCAGGGGGCACTTGAGAAAGGGCTTGAAGAGGTTTATCCCACCACATCTGACTACAGAGGGAGTCAATAATGCAGACCCCAGGGAAAGGCACAAAAAGGGAACCTAAAGAGAAAAATATTATCTTTTGATGTGCGCTCAACTCTTTCAATTTCTTCAAGTTGAGTCCAGCTTTAGCCAATGGCTGCCCCTATCTGGGTCATTCTGACCCTTATTTCTTTGTCTTTGGAAACAGGAGATAAACAAGACATTGTCCTGGGCGAAACATCTTGTACTCTTGCTATGTAAAATCTTGCAGTTGTTGTAGATATAAAAAAATGCCCATGCC
>NC_022024.1:32718230-32721173 GCF_000317375.1 Microtus ochrogaster
CTTGCCTTGTGTTACAGACTCTGTAGAACACGTTGTCCCAAGAATCCAAATGACTGTTAAGACAATCAATACCGAGTCATTAGCAGCTTTCCCGTCGTTCTTGGCTAGAAGGTTGCCGTTGATCGTCCTGCCTGTCACTGGATGAACCCTCCCCCTCCTGCTGTTAGGCATACAGGGCGATGGGTCTCGCTGCTGAGGGTTTAGCGCCACCTTGGGAACGGCCAGTCTTTAAGAGAGCGTTTACTAATCTCAAGCCCTGCAAACACAGGGTAGTCGCCCAAGGGTGAGGACCCGCTTTGGTCTCTTCTGTGCTCACGCTAGGCTGTGTACGGTTCAGAAGCTCAGCGAAGGACGCTTGGGGAGCTTGATGCAATGTGTTTCTTCCCCAGTGGCCCAGGGTCCTTTGCAGCTCAGCAGCTGTTATCTGGCTAAGAGAATGGCCAGGCAGATGAATTTTCGAGGCGGCCATATTGGGCCATGCTCTTCTTTTGTCTCTATCATTGTGCTCATAGAAAAGCAAGTTACTACCCCCAAATTCAATTTATAGCTTTGTTCTTTTGAGACAGGGTCTCCCTACATTGACTCCCCTAGAACTTGCTATGTAGACCAGGCTGGCCTTGAACTCACAGAGACTGACCTGCCTCTGCCTCTTGACTACTGCGATTAAAAGAGTGTGCCACCGTGTTTGACTACTTTTTTGAAAATATTTACTTTTTATTTGACGTGTCTGAGTATTTTGTCTGCATGTGTATCTGAGCACCACAGGCAAGCAGAAGAGGGTTGTCAGATTCCCGAGAACTGGAGTTCCAGTTGTGAGCTACCATGTCCTCTATAAGGACAGTTTCACAGTTTTGTCAATCAAAGCTCCAAATGAAGCATAGAACATGAATTTATTCACATTAAAAAGACCTTACCCAAAATAGTTTTATTCTCAGACACATATTTGGCATATATATTCAAATATATATTTACTTATGCTAGTATCTTGCTATGTTGCCAAGGCTCAGGCAATCCCCCACTCTCAACCTCAGAAGTGACTAGGGCAGCAGGCACACCCTTCTTAGTTATTGAAGGCACTGGCCAGTTTTTGATTGTTATTTTTGAACAAATGAAAAAAAATCAAAAGATGTTTCAAACATGTAAACACATAAACACACGTGTTGTAAGCTGTCAGAACGCTGATGTCATCACATCTGGTGTGTCCTTTGGAAAACTTCACTACCTGTGAGAGAATGTGAATGAAAAAGATGCAAACGGTGTCTTAGAATTACAGAAAAAACCCTGACATTCTAGACTCTCTAGAAGAGGCTTGGGAGCTCAGGAATCCCAGCCCATACTTTGAGAACTATTACCATAAATCAATGCTTGTTCACTTTTTGGTGACCGTAACTAACATAGTCAATATTTCCCAGGATGGTAAGGCGCATGTCTCGGTGCAAACCATCTTTTATATTGAGGCCGCTGTCCAGGGGGATGAGGTTCCAACTGGAGCAAGGACACAGTGCCAGAGCCCACTGTCAACAAATGCCCAGTGCCTTTTCAATGGGAAAAGAAAGAGGATTTGCTGTTACCACAAGTGACCTTATTATAGTGGGCTAGGTAAACTCAACATCTTGGATGTTTACAATTTATAAAATAGACGCCTTTTTTTTTTTTCCATTTTGAACACAGAATGTTACCTCAAGAATAAGAAATACAGGCCAGCAAGGTTGCTCAGCAGGTAAAGGTACTTGCTACCAAGCCTGGTGACCTGAATTTAATACCTGGGGCCCGCGTGGTTGGCTGTTGCCCTCTGACCTCCACATGCACACTGTGGTACCTGTGCACGCACACATCCAATGTGTGTTTAAATAGTACAAATGATAATTAAATCTGAACACGGTGGGCCCCTCTTGTAATCCCAGCATTCATGAAGTGGATACAGAAGAAGGTCAAGGCTAGCTTGGTCTACACAGTGAGGCTCTGTCGCAAAAGTAAACAAATAAATAAGCCATGCCATTTGTCCCCAAAGTCATATCACCAGAGGATGGCTTTGGAGGATTTGTTTTTCAAAAGTGCCCCCAGTGGGGTACAGAATAGAAGCCAGAAAAGACATGTAGTCACAGCAATCAAGGAGAGAAACTTCTTATGTGTTCTTTCTGCCTTCTCTGCACCCATGTGGTGTGATTAATTATGCCCTCCATAATATAAAAAACGAAGTGAAATTCTAGCTGAGGCACCTCAGAATACTTCTAATGATAATGTGTTGTTTAAGTATATTAGAATATAAAATACAATGATGTAATAATAGTTTCATGACGTGAAGCTGGTATGACAGCTTTTCAAAGAGAGAACTTGGCTGAGTTACGTCACGTTAATGGACAGACACATAAGGCCAGAGCACTTGATACCACCAAGAGTTAAGATCCCCCACCTCCCACGTTACTGACCACAGAACCCTTGGCACTGAAAGCGGAAAGGGCTTCCACTGGAGAAAGTCATACCATTTATGGAGTCTCTGTTCCCGGTGTTTCTTTAGCAGCTGAGGGCCACGTACCAGGCCGTCGCATTGCTGCCATCGGTGCCCGTCAGTTAGACTGTCCGGGCACAAGCTGTGCAGGCATGCCATTGGTGGCATACCTGTGCTTTTTACAGTAGGTGACCGTAGGAAAAATCCACCAGAAATAGATCAAGCTTTTGAAAGCATTTCAGCACTGCAGAGGAAGGGAGGGCTGTTAGGAATCAGAAAAGATCAAAGGCTGGTCGCCCTGGTCTAGGAAGCCAGAAGTTAGTTTCGTTGCTGCTGCAGAATCCCGCTCATTTTCAGGTTGTTCACTAAAATATTTGGGCGACCCCCAGCTATTTCCTATCCTTTCTTCTTCTTCTTCTTCTTCTTCTTCTTCTTCTTCTTCTTCTTCTTCTTCTTCTTCTTCTTCTTCTTCTTCTTCTTCTTCTTCTTCTTCT
>NC_022024.1:32721278-32725490 GCF_000317375.1 Microtus ochrogaster
TTCTTCTTCTTCTTCTTCTTCTTCTTCATTTTCTCCTCCTCTTCCTCATCCCCTTCCCCCTCCTCCTTCTCTTTCTTTAGCCAAGTACATAACCCTGCTTTTCCATACAACCTTGTAGGCACGTTTTCTGGTAATGATGGATACAGAGAGAGGGGACAAAAATCTGCCTTTATCCAGCTGGGCCACAAAGCTCAGACTTCATCTTTTGGCTTTTAAGTACGCAGACATTTAGTGGCATCACTAGTCTGTATCTGTTTGCTTGTTTAAGATTCAGAGTTTACCAAAGGACTTGCCACTTGGCCATCACTACACAGGGAACCAGATATCAACATATCTGCCAGGGCAGACCGAGGGGTATTTGCCTAGACGTTGATGGGACAGGATCCTTGGTTCTAGTGGCCTTTCCAGCCTGAATTTTAAATGGGGCAGATTCCTTAGAAAGGGAAGGGGTGCGCTGTTCCTGAGAGCCAAAGCCCCAGCCGCACTTGCTCTCCTGCCCTTGTTAAGAAACACAAGACGTGTGCTGACAGTAAGATGAAATCTAAAAGATGGGTTTGGGCGGATCCCTGGGAGCCTGGGCCAGCAGGAGGGCCAGCAATGGAAGACATAGTGTTCCCTGTGGGTAATGCAGCCGAAGAAAGCTGCCCACAGAGCGCCAGGGGACGGTTCTGGATTTCTTGGCAGGCAGGAGAAGGGGCTTTTGTGCGGGCAGGAGCTGCGTGCCAGTCAGCTATATTTACGGAGCACCTGCCGTGTGGAACTTGGAAAGGAAGAGAAGACGGGCCTTGTCCTCAAGAAGCTTGTGACCAAAGAGGGAAGAAAGGTGCCCGGCTACTGTAAATGTTTTAGCATTTGCAACTATCTTTGAAATGGGAGAGAAACGGGTGACCTTTAGGGTCCGAGCTGAGCCCTGGTGCTCAAAACTGTGGGCTGTGGGCCCACAGGAGCAGCTGTGCCTACAAGCCTGTTAGAAACACAGAACTCTGAACTTGGCACTGACCTCCAGTCAGGGTCCGTGGTTTGGTTGGATCCTGTGCACACGGCAGTTTCTAGAGCTCCAGAGTCCATGGAAGCAGTGAGTCCTGCATGTTGTAGAAGAACAGAAAGACAAGGAGCAAAAACTGCAATACTAACAGATAAATCATTTACCAGGAGTTCCTTAAGGGTGGACTCTCCTCCCTCAGCCACTTTCTTGAGCCTTTTATTATTATTATTATTTATTTATTTTATTATTACTATTAATGAATGATTGCCATAGAAGCATTCAGTGACTTTGGGGTGTGTGCAAATGATTTTAGTGGCAAGACTGAGCATGACAGGGTCTGTCTGAGACAAAGACATGAGAGAGGAAGAGAGAGAGGAGAGAGAGAGAGAGAGAGAGAGAGAGAGAGAGAGAGAGAGAGAGAGAGACAGAGGCATCATTATAGGTAATGTTAAAGGACACCCCACAGGGGCGCTGGAACTTTGGGAATGATTCACTTTCCAAATCAAGCCAGCTTGGCTATCACCACTCCTGGTCACCTATTACCTCCAAGTTACACATGGCCCCAGAAATGACAGGGAGGTCCCCCCCCCCCCGCTTCCCCTTCCTGTTTCAGCATAATCGGTGGCTGGTTGCTGATTGGTCCCCTTACCAGACTTGTGGACTGCAATGCTAACCATGTGAAGTGTACTCAATTCAGCAGTGTTCCCATTGTACAGTTAGGGTGCATCAGGCAAGCACGTCCGCGCTGCTCCTCACTCCCTACCCCAGTTCCAAACAGCGGGCAGCCCACGGTCCAGAAAATTAGACAACTCCTCAGCAGGTGGCACGGGTAGACACCTGTTTCTTGTTCAGGTGCAGCCAAGGACAAACAATGGTAATTAAGACCAGGAAGTGTTGCCGTGTGTAGAGTCCGCTACCTCACCCCTTCCTGCCACCCTCCCCGAGGTGGAGGCTCTTCTGTTAGTTCCAGTTCCTCCTGAGGAAACTGAGGCACGTTCCTAAGAAGTTGCGTGACCTTGACAGTGACTGATGTGAGGGAAGGTGACGTAATAATATTGGACAAGTCCGTCAGCTTATTTCTTCTGCCTCCTTCAGAGCACCTTCAGAGAAAGGAAGAGCCGGCCCTGCCACAAGAGCATGGACTCTTGGTTAGCCTGATGGGAAAGGAGGTATGGATGGAGCCTTGCTTCCTTCTAGATCCTTCTCTGCATGAACTGCAGGGCCTGACAGGGTTTTCAGTTTCCGTGTCGAAAGGGGGTAATCGTAGGTAGGGACATACTAGCGTTAAAAATGTCGACATAAGTTAGTCCTAAATGCAACAGGAGTCAGCAAGTTGCTGTTTACGTGTTGACTGCAAAGCGACGGGCTTTCTGTGTTCTTTAGAGGGCGCATTTCCTCCCCAAACAGGCAAACAACTTTCGTTTCCACTTCATGCGAATGTCTTAGCTTTCGTGTCCTGAAACGTCTCCACGGTTTGGACAATCGGCTACAGCTGGCTGCTTGGACACTGCTCTCCAGATTAGAGGAAGTTGAATTAAAGTTCTTAAATTCCCATTTTTTAAAAATATTATAAAGTAAGCTTTTTATTAATTAAAAATAGATATTTCATACAAAATTTAAAAATTCAATTAGATAACATAAAACAAAACAAAAAATCATGTAGGTAAAAGTCAAATCATTTTTAAACTCTATGTTAGGAGTGTGTGTGTGTGTGTGTGTGTGTGTGTGTGTGTGTGTGTGTGTTTTGTCCTGTGGCATTGGGCATGGATCCTTCAGACACAATGGAGATGGACAATTTATATTCAGAGTGCCTTTACGGCTCCAGCATTCAAGACGATTCTAATTAATCTGGATAGAATTCACCCAAGGCCCCACTTGGGATCTGAAAGAACTCTAGCTGTCCTTAGGAAACGCACCTTGTGCTGTGTGTGGTAGTGTGTGCTTGGGGTCCCAGCACTCCGAAGGCTGAGGCAGAAGGATTGTAATGTGTTCGAGACTGGCCTGGGCTACACAGAAAGTCTGAAGCTAGCCAGAGCTACAGAGAAAGATCTGTTGTCAGCCACAAAGCTGGGAGCATACTATCAGGCCGATACAGCTTAAAAGCTTTTACACGGCTGCCCAGGAAGCCTTTCTTCATTCTTTCGCTTAGTTTCCTATATGTTTAATGTGTTTTCAGCGATAAGTGGAGACGCCAGGGAGGTAGACAGCATCCCTGTTTATATTTATTTGGGGACAGTAGATACAAGAACACCAAGACTGCTAGAAAATAATTAAATCATAGTTGCTAAGTAGGATACTATGATGTGGTCACAGAACGCCGGGGGTTGGGGGGATAGGGAAGAAAAGGATGTGAGTTGGGGGGATAGGGAAGAACAGGATGTGGGGATAGGGACAAAGGAGCCAGAAAGACCTACAAAGCCTATGCAAGGGAAACAGTGAGGTAGGTAGACCAAGTCAGATCCCACCTAGTTCTGTTTTCATAGTCACAGGAACAGCGGAAGGCTCACTGGGGAAAAGAACAAGACAGTGACCTTCAGAGACAGGAAGGCCAGAGGATGGACAGAGACTAGAACTCTGGAATAGGATGGTTACAGTTGCACAGTACAAGGAAGAATGAGAAAATGTAACAGTGGCCAACATGAGTGCCAACCTGGAGAGAGCAGTCCTAAGTGTCAGCCCTAAGCCAATGGGCAAGAGACCTCGGGTAGAATAGTGGGATAGGACTCAGGAGTACAAGAAGCAGCTTCTGCATTCGTGAGGAGGCAGGATAGGGAGACAGAGCACGGGCTGTATAAAGAGTCAGGAAGAGCTTCCTTGGGCATGGTGCAGTCATGGCTCCGACCAAAAGATAATGTGTCAGAGAAACTGGCTTCTCTGGTCCTCTGATACTCCTCTGTGTGCCTCGCCCAGAGCCAATACTAGGTTTCCATTCCCACACTCGGATCTCTGGAAATGAAAAGGCCGAGGCTTTCATCTCCCTGTGGACGATAGCAGCCTTAGTGATCCTTTCCATGGTGTGGTGAGATGTGTGAGATCCTGTCAATGTCCTCTAAAGGGACATAAGTCTTCACTGTGCCTGTGAATGACCTCACGTCCTGCCATGTTAACTTCTGCTAGCGTGTAAGGCTATACACCTCTTCTCCTTTGCTATCTATCTATCTATCTATCTATCTATCTATCTATCTATCTATCTATCTATCTATCATCTATCTGTCTATCTATCTATC